>NC_084790.1:2946921-3127968 GCF_028858725.1 Colius striatus
TGGTCAGTGCCCGTGTCACTGAGCTGTCACAGAGCCTGGTCAGGCAGGGCTCTTCACAGGGAAGCTGCAGAGCCCCACGGAAGCTGCCCCTGGGGGAGGGCAGAGGACCCTTGTTTGTGGGCTCTGGGCTGCCCACCACCACTTCCAGCCCACAGAGCAGGTTCAGACCCCCAATCCAGTGTGGCAGGGAAGCCCCACGCTGGCTTCTCCAAGGGGAAGAGCCCTTCTCACCAGCTGGTTGATCTGCGAGAACGACGGGTTCTGAATGTGCAGCCGGTCCCGTCGCGATGCGGTTTCAAGGCTGTGTTGTCCAGAACCACCTGCAAGATCAAAACTGTTCTCTGTGAAGAGCCCTGGAGGCAGCCTGGGCAAGGGCAGCCACGTGTCTGAGGGCACAGGGTGGCCCAGCACAGGCCCTGAGCGCTGCAGCCTGGCAGAGCCCTCCACGGCAGGTGGCAGACACCCGAAACCACACGCTGACTCATCTGAGGAACGTAACTGACACTGTCAATGGAAGCTCTTCCCTCCTGTCTTGGCTGTGCTCCCCACTGCTCTCCCAAAGAGCACTGCCTTTCCACCAACAACCTTCAGCCCCAGCAGCACTGCTGCGGCTGCTGTGGCCCCTGCCACACACGGAGATAAAGGTGGGAGGGGTGAGCAGTGTCCTGGTTAGGGACCTGACTGAAGCAACTGGTGTAGGTGGAAGATGCTGCCTGGCCGGGGGCTTGTGGGTGCTGAAAAGTGATGCTGGAATGAAGTTCAAGCAGAAGGCTGCAGTGCAGCTACAGGACAGACAGAGGAAGCACAGCCAGTCCTCGTTTCAGAGGGAAGTCCAGCAGCGTGCCCAGGTGGGCAAGAAGACCACTGGCATTCTGGCAGGGATCAGCAGTGGGGTGGCAGCAGGAGCAGGGCAGGGATTGTCCCCCTGTGCTGGGCCCCTGGGGAGGCTGCAGCTCCAGGGGCTGTGCTCAGTGCTGGGGCCCCCTCACTCACTGCCACAGGGACACTGAGGGGCTGCAGCGTGGCCAGAGCCGGGCACAGAGCTGGGGGAAGGGGCTGGAGCACAAGGGTGCTGGGGAGGGGCTGAGGTAATGAGGGTGTTGAGCCTGGAGAAGAGGAGGCTGAGGGGAGACAGGAGCACTCTCTGACACTCCCTGACAGGAGGCTGCAGTGAGCTGCGGTTCATCTCTGCTCCCCAGTAACAAGTGACAGGACAAGAGGAAACAGCCTCAGGTTGCCCCAGGGCAGGGTTGAGGTTGGAGCTGAGGCAGAAACTGTTTCCCTGAGAGGGGTGTCAGCCCCTGTGCCAGGCTGCCCAGGGAGCTGGGGGGAGTGCCCAGCCCTGGAGGGATCCCAAAGCCGTGGAGCTGAGGTGCTGAGGGTTAGTGGTGGGCTGGGCAGGGTGAGGGCAGGGCTGGGACTCCAGGAGCTTCCAACCCAAAGGATTCTGTGATTCTAAGAATCTGCTGGATCCCAGAGGCAGAAATACCAACCCCAAAGAGGGTTATACCAACCCCCAGGGGTTAGAGCAGAGCCCTTGCCCCTTGACAAGGGGCCCACATGTGCTCAGTGCTTCTGTACCAGGGCTGTGCAGGCACACTGCAGACCTGAGGGCTGCGACCCTCACCCCATGCAGCCACGGCCCTCAGCCCAGGGAAGGCTGTTCCTGCAGGGCTGGGCACTCTTACCACACAGTCAGCGTTCTGGGTCAGCCTCTTCAGCGTCAGCAGGGAGTTGTAGGGCTGCACAACAACATCACTCATCTCATCCTGGTTTGGGAAACACCGAGTAGGGTCTCCACCAGCTTCTTGGGGATACCTGGGGGAGAGAGCCCAGCCATCTCAAGGGTTAACAGCACTGAGCCAGCACTCTCTCCTCCCACAAGTTCCCTTTGCAGTCTCCAGGGCTCAGGACAGCAGTGAGTCACCAGCCCTGCATGCCAGAGTTGGCTCCCAGGGAGGGAGAATTTGTCCCCAGCAGTGCCTACTCTGGCAGTACAGAAGCCACAGGAGAGGCTGAGCCACCCCAGACTGATTAAGCAGCTGCTTACAAGCCTTTTCAAGAGGCTGCATGCTGAAAACAGGCAGGGATGGCAGCTCAGAGCCCACAGCTAGAGCCTCCCCCCGTGCAGTCAGGGTGTCAGAAGGCAGCTGCCTGATAAGAATGGCTGAGGGAAGACAGCAGTTTAGGCAGCACCAGTCCAGCTGCAGAGCCTCTGAAGTCCCCCAGGCATATCAGGAGCCATCCCTCCCTCAGGCAGTGTGCCAGGGATTGCACAAGACAGTGTTTGGGTGGGGGTGGGAGGCTCTGAGTCAGCGCTCTCCAGCTCCCTCTTTGGCAGAGTGCCCCTGGCTGGGCCAGGCTCTGCTGGGAGGGAAGGGGACAAGGCTCAACACTCACCTGTCATTGAGTCTCTCCAGGAGGTAGGAGCCCAGCCCAGAGCCTGTTCCACCAGCAATAGAGTGGCAAAGCACAAACCCCTGGGAGGAAGGAAGGATAGTCAGGCAGCTCAGGGTTGCATCTCAAGCTCCAGGCAGAACAGGCAGCGCAATAGACACTGTGCCATCAAGAACCTCCCCCAGTGACAGCACAGAGCCAATGCCTGCAGAAGGAGCAGAGGTTTGCTCTGGGCTCCTCCGCAGCAACAGCCACAAGCTCATCAGGGCCACTCCTGCCAGAGCAGGTGGAATCCACAGCTCTGCACACATGCAACTGCAGCTCAGGAGACTCCTGGATTCCTGCCACACCACAACAGAGTTCAGAACAGCTCCAGTGTCACCTCCAGGGTCCAGTCAGTGACACAAAGTGGAGGTACAGCTTCCCCAGGCCCTCCCTGCCACTCCTCTCCCAGAGTGCACAAAGCAAAACTCTATCTGCCTTCAGGGCTGCTCCCACCTGCTGCAGGTCCCCCCCAAGAGGCTCTTGGATCCTCTGCCAGCTTATCTGACAACGACATTTTTCCCTTCCCCTGTTGCCATGTGACAGCTTGACACAAATACCAGGGAGCCCTGTCTGTCTATGCACGGGAAAGGGGTTTTACACTGTGGCCAAGGTCCTGCCAGGGGTACACAGCAAAGCAGCCAAAGAGCTTTTGGTACCCTGAGTGCTCATTTAACCTCATCTGGAGAGAAGGTGAAGCTGCAGCTTCCATTCTGTGGATTTGCACTCAGCAAAACTGTGTCTAAACACCTTCCTCGTTCCAGCCTTCACTGGAGGGTAAAGCAGTGTGTGTCCTACTTCAGCTGACATAGGAGAGCCAGGAGTGGATCAGCAAAAAGCACCATAATGCCTGGAACCCTTCCTGCAGACTGTATCCTCTGGGAAGTGCCCAATGTAAGCAGTAGCTAGGGCAGAGAAACACCCTGCTGAGCAGTCACTGCACCAAGGTCTCTGTGGAAGTCTGGCAGATGCAGTAGTGAAGGGAAAGACCTCCTTTCCCCTTGCCCCTCTCTGTGTGTTCTCTGCTCAGTACCCAGCACCAAGCTGAGGAAGTGTGTGTACACTAAAGGGAGGAAGAAAGCCTACTCAGCCTTATCAAACAGCAGCTTGGCTCTGAAAACACCAGGCAGGGCAAGCAGATCCAATTGCCCCTGGTTTCCTTACCTCCAGGCTGTCGCTCCCATCAGCCTCTCTGTCTATTATGTCAAAAATGTCCTTCATGGATTTTTTCTCCCTGTGAGAGAGGACCAAACCAATGTTTGTTCCTTTCCCATGGGGAAATGGAGAAAACCTCCCCAAGTCTTGTGTAAAGCCAAGTCAGATGGGCAACATGACCCTGTGCCCAGGGTGCCATGAAGTGTACTGAGCCTGACAAGGGAAAGCCATGGCATGAGGGAAGGGGAAAGGGGGAAAGGGGAAAGGGGAAAGGGGAAAGGGGAAAGGGGAAAGGGGAAAGGGGAAAGGGAGGGGGAAAGAAAAGAGGGGAAGGGAGGGGGAAGGGGGGAAGGGGGAAGGGGGAAGGGGGAAGGGGGAAGGGGGGAAGGGGGAAGGGGGAAGGGGGAAGGGGGAAGGGGGAAGGGGGAAGGGGGAAGGGGGAAGGGGGAAGGGGAAGGGGAAGGGGAAGGGGAAGGGGAAGGGGAGGGGAGGGGAAGGGAAGGGAAGGGAAGGGGGAGGGGGAGGGGGAGGGGGAGGGGGAGGGGGAGGGGGAGGGGGAGGGGGAGGGGGAGGGGGGAGGGGGGAGGGGGAGGGGAGGGGAGGGGAGGGGAGGGGAGGGGAGGGGAGGGGGGAGGGGGGAGGGGGAGGGGGAGGGGGGAGGGGGAGGGGGAGGGGGAGGGGAGGGGAGGGGAGGGGAGGGGGAGGGGAGGGGAGGGGAGGGGAGGGGAGGGGAGGGGAGGGAGGGGAGGGGAGGGGAGGGAAGGGGAAGGGGAAGGGGAAGGGGAAGGGGAAGGGGAAGGGGAAGGGGAAGGGGAAGGGGAAGGGGAAGGGGAAGGGGAAGGGGAAGGGGAAGGGGAAGGGGAAGGGGAAGGGGAAGGGGAAAGGGGAAGGGGAAGGGGAAGGGGAAGGGGGAAAAAGAGGAAAAGAGGAAAAAGAAAAAGCCTGATATGAGAGAGCAACAATAAAGCCTCTCACCTAATGAGCTGATCTGTGTTTGAACCTAGGAGCCCTAGAGCCATTACCTGTGAGAAGCCACTGGCCCAGTTGTTCCCAGCTCCCCCTCCATGCTCAGACAGGTAGATGTTCCTCTGGGTTGTAGAGGTTGGCATAAGGAGAGTTCAGGATGGAGTGGATGACTCGGGGCTCCAGGTCCAGCAGAACGGCCCGTGGGGATGTAGTGCTCATCATCTGCCTTTAACGGGGAGCAGGAGGATGGTGATGCAGCTGCAGCTCAGCACTGCAACAGAAACTGCCAGTGCACATGCCATGACAGCGTGGCACAGCTGGCATCTGACTGGGAGGAGGAGGGTCCTGTCTGTGCTGCAGCACCTTTGTGTGCCTCAGAGAGCATCCTGAATGCTGGGGCAGGCAGAGGGGGGGAGCCCCTGTGCTGGCAGTGGTTGCATAAGGTGGTATCTATGGCAGCTTCAGTCTCACATGTCTGCCTCCACAACACAGCCACTTCCAGAAATGGGAGTGCAGACAGGAGCCCTGGCAGCCTGCTGCCTGCAGGAGGCTGAGCCTGCCACTCACACAATCATTTTGGATGCAAAAGAACTTTTAAGATCAAGTCCAAGCCCTGTCCTCACACTGCCAAGCCCATCACTAACCCATAGCCCTCAGCACCTCAGCTACAAGCTAAAACTCCCATGGGGCAACTTGGGGACATTTCCTCTTGTCATAGAATCACAGAATGGTGGAGGGTTGGAAGGGACCTTTAGAGCTCATCCCCATCCAACCCTCCCCTGCAGAAGCAGCTCCCACCTAGATCAGGTCACACAGGAATGTGTCCAGGTGGGTCTTGAAGATCTTCAAGGAAGGAGCCTCCACAATCCTTTCTGTCATTCATTACTGGGGAGCAAACACTGACCTCCACCTCACTGCAGCCTCCTATCAGGGAGCTGCAGAGTGCTCCTGTCTCTCCTCAGCCTCCTCCTCTCCAGGCTCAACACCCCCATTCCCTCAGCCCCTCCCCAGCACCCTTGTGCTCCAGCCCCCTTCCCCAGCTCCGCTGCCGGCGCTGGCCAAGCTGCAGCCCCCTCAGTGTCCCTCTGGGACTGACCCAAAATTGAATACAATATTCGAGGTGTGGTCTCATCAGTGCTGAGCACAGGGGGACAATCCCTGCCCTGCTCCTGTTGGCCACATCAGTGCTGATCCAAGCCAGAATGCCCTTGGCCTTCTTGCCCACCTGGGCATGCTGCTGCCTCCTGCTCAGCTGCTGGCACCGCCCCCCTCAGGTCCTTTCCCTCCAGCAGCTTTCCAGCCCTTCTGCCTCAGCCTGGATGATGTGACCCAAGTGCAGGACCCGGAGCTGGGGGAGGACTCTGCAGCTGAGAGCTGAAGCAGTGGCAGAGGGCCCTGCCTGCACTCATTCACCTGGACACAGATCAGCCCGGTGCCACGAGCAGGAGCAGCCTGCACCACAGGCCTCCTGCTGCACCTCCCAGAGCGTGCAGGGGCAGGGTGGGCACGGACCAGCCGTACCTGGTAGAAGAAAACATCCTTTCGGTCGGTGCCCCTCGGTGGCGAACTCCTCTACGATGCCCTCGGGGCTGATGCCGTGCTCGGCACAGAGCTGCTTCCAGAAACTCGAACCCAACTGCCAAGGGGCCGCCGTCAGCCGGGGCCAGGACCAGGGACCAGGGCCAGGGCCAAGGCATGGACGGGGCAGCGGTCAACGGGGTTGTGACCGAGCGGGGGCCCGGGGCCGGTGCAAGGACCGGAGCAGCCAGGGTCCGCCATGGCCCGCCCCCTTCGCTCAAGGCCACGCCCCCTTCGCGGCAAGCCACGCCCCCACAGCAAACAGCGCCTTTGCTCCAGGCCACGCCCCCACACAGCAAACACCACCCCTTTGCTCGAAGCCACGCCCCCTTCACCAAAAGCCACGCCCCTTTACAAAACACGGACACAGCCCCATATAGGCTCCGCCCCCTCATCCAGGGCCCCGCCCACCACATCAAGCCACGCCCCTCGCTCCAGGCCCCCGCCCCCACCAGGCCCCGCCCCCTCCGCCACAGCATCCCGGCCCCGCCCGGGTCGCGCTTCCCCAGCCCGGCCCGTCCCTCGTGGCCGCCGGCCCCCGGGCGCTCACTCACTCTGGTTGCCGCACTGTCCCAGCTGCAGGGTGATGATCTCCCGCGGCATGGCGGCCGAAGCTCCGAACCACACGTCTGGGCTCCGCTCCGCTCCTCCACCCCGCTGCCCGGCCGCGTCTCCCGCCCGGCGCCAACGGCCCTGCGCCTGCGCGCGCGGCGCACTTCCGGGAGAAAGCCTCACACACCCCCCCCACCCCGATACATCGCGGCGCCCCGGCAACGCGCATGCGCTCTGGCGAGCAAGATGGCGGCGCCCGTGTCTGCCCCGCTTCCGGCGGCGGCGGTGGGAGCCGCCATGTCGGCGGCGGCGCGCGCGGGGCGGGCGGATGTTGATGCCGTGAGGGGAGCGATGGCGGCGCGGCCGGACGAGCGGCAGCGGCGGGTGCAGGCGCTGAGCGCGGCCCTGCGCGGCCGCCTCGGGCCTTACGAGCCGCTGCTGGGCGCCGTGCAGGCCGCGCTGGTGTGGGAGCGGCCGGGCCGCAGCGCGCTGTGCTGGGCGGCGGCGCACGGCCTCTTCTGGTGAGCGCCGCGGGGGAACGGGCGGCGGGGGGCCGGGGAACGGCGCGACCCGGCTCGGGGGGCGCCTCACGGTGGGGCCCATCGGCTGCTCGGTAGCCGCCGGGACGCCCCGGGCTGCGGGAGGTTTGGGTTTCGTCCCGTGGCAGTGGGTCTCGCGTGGGCGCGGGCGGCACAGGAGAGCATCGTGCCGGCCCGCACCGTTCGCAAGGGACGTGAGCACTCCCTTCAAGGCCCTGGCAGGGCGTTGTGGCGAGGGGGGTGGTGGTCTGTGCTCCCAAGTAACGAGCAACTTGCCCCAGGGCAGGTTGAGGCTGGAGCTGAGGCAGAACTGTGTCCCTGAGAGGGGTGTCAGCCCCTGTGCCAGGCTGCCCAGGGAGCTGGGGCAGTGCCCAGCCCTGGAGGGATCCCAAACCGTGGGGCTGAGGGCCGTGGGGTAGTGGTGGGCTGGGCAGGGCTGAGACTCCAGCAGCTGAAAGTCCTTTTCCAGCCAAATTCATTCGGTGATTCCTCATCACTGCCTCAAACGCCTTCTCCTCCTGGGAAGAGTTGGATGGTAGGAAGTGGGATCCGAGCACTGAAGTAAAGACCTTGGGTTTGTGAGCTGTTTGAGCAGACAAGAAGGAATGTGGGAGTGCTGATGTCTGCTTCAGCTCTGTCCTTCCCAGTGCGTCTTCCTTAGTATCTGAGAGCATAAAACTTATCAGCAAACCCCAAAGCACTCTGTGAACAGCAAAGGAAGAACAACAAGTTCAGCTCCAAGGCTGTTGTGCTGGAAATAGCGTGAGTAGATAAGGGTCCCTAAAGCAGCCTGGCAGGAGTTGCCTGATAAGCTCCATCCAGGCAGCGTGGGCAGGCTGGATCCTGACAGAGCAGCACTTGCTCGCTTTTCTCTGGCTGTAACTGTTAGCGAGTGACTGATTCATCCAGGGTTAGTTTGCATTACCCCTTTCGTGTATGTCTCTCAGATCTGGTTGGTACCCACTTATCCTTTTCTTTTCCTTGTAGGTTTTTTGCTCTGACTTCTCTCCGCTTGCTGTTCCTGGTTTCACTTACCCTCATAGTAATACTTTGTGTAGATCAGTGGAAGATAAAAATCTGGCCTGAAATTGGAGGTAAGTTGCAACATTTGAGTTGATACCAGCAAGTCAAGCGCTGTTTTCAGCCCCAAGGGTAGAGACTCAGCCTTGTCTGGAGGTGAATAGTTAAAATGCTGGAGTCTTTGCTTGGTGAGCCTAGAGGAAGGCAAGAAAAGCGTAGGCATGCTCTTCCTGGAGATGGAAAATCCTGACCTACATAAACATCAGAAGAGGTTTCATGCCTGTGACACTGGTAATTGTCTTGTAATCCTGGAACATTTGGGTGTGCATGAACCACTGTAGGTTTTGAAGGCTCCTGTGAATGGCTTTAAACAGGAAAATAGCACACTCTGCCTGTAATGTGGTGGTGCTCAGCCAGGACTCTGAGGTCTCTGGTCCAGAGAGAACGTGTTTGAGTGCTTAGTAACCACAGATCTGAGCAACAAGAGGTTGGCCTCTCGGTTCTGTTACACTGGCCAGAGGTGGCTACACCAGTTCCAGCGATTCCCCTTCTGAGTGTTCAGTAGAAGAAATTGAAGCACGTGTGGAACACCTCTGGATTTCTCCTCAGAATCTGTCACAAACCAGCTTCCTGTCAAAGATGAGCCCCAGTAGAGATTCCATGGAAGGGAGAGGCATCTTAACTGCTGCTGCTGAACTTTAGTCTTAAGCTTTCGGTAAACAAAGCAATTCCACCTCTCCTGTGTGATATGAATATAATCAGGAGCACTACCAGTTGTAGCAGCTCAGGCTTTTGTTGGCTTTGCACGGACAGGCTGGTTTGGAAGCAGTGCCTATAGTTTACATGCTCCCAGAGGTGAGTCCCTGACTAATTAGCAAGTACAGCTCACAGCTTTCTGCTTCCTCTTGTGTGGTTCTAGGGAAGGCATTAAAGCTCTCCTCAGTTTCTAGCAGGAGCTCGGCTCAGGCTCTGCAAGTGCTGCTACTGACGAGGGAGTGTCTGTCCAGCTCCCTCATCACTCTGATTTGCATCTTTTTGGTGTAGCTGACACATCCCTGGGTCATTGTTTCAAATCCCAGCCTGGGTGAGGAAGTATCAAGAGACTTAAACCCGTGCTACTCCCAGTAACCAAGCTGTTCCTCCTTCACCACCTGGTGTGTGCAGGGAAAGGGAGGGAGGTGAAAGTGGTGGGACCTGTCAGTGTAACCAAAGCAGCCTTCCAGGCGGTGTCCTGCTGAGGAGCAGCGAGGAGACTCCCTTGCCATCTTGTGCTGTCACACATACATGTTCCAGATGTGCCTCTCTAGTTTTTAATCACAGTTAATGTCTCTTCCAGGCTTTCCCAGCCCATTAAAAGCCTTGCTTAAACCCCAAGAGCTAAGCATTGTCCTGGCAAATGCCTTGCAACTAATTTGTCTGTTCTTAATGTTTTAGTGGCGAGACCTGACGAATTAGACAATGAGAGGTAGGAAACAAACTGAATCCTCTGCTGTTTGGGACTTTGCTGTGATACTGTGTAGTTATTACCTGCCTGTGGTTAGTGGTGGGCTTTGTGAGCAGTGTGAGGTGAGTGTTTGGGCTCGGTGATCTCAGGTCTTTTCCAACCAAAGTGGTTCTGTGACTCTATGTTGGTTTCTTTGAGCAAGGAAGGAAGGGGGCAAAGGGAGCTGCTTAGTGGAGGGGCCTTGGAGTCTGTTTTTAACTTGCCTGAGCCATTCTGTTACACTTAATGTTTTCCCTCCTATTGGCCTCCAATAGTGCTTGGCCTGGGTGTTGTAAAAGTTCCCCTGCCACCTCCCACTGCACCCTTGAGGCAGAGGTGCTGCCTTGAAAGCAATTCATTTTGTCTGAGCCTCCAATAGCAGGAAAGCAGAATTTCTTCTGTCAATAGTGAAGTCTTCTGACACTTGACAGGGGCTGTTTTAACAGGCTTGTCGCAGAAGTTGTAACTGCATAGCTATGATCTGACTGCAGCATTAATAATGGGTTGAGAAACGCTGGGGTGTTGGCTTGCTAAGAACACCTTCCTCTCTCTGGGCACACCTTTGTGCCTGCACTGGATGCTCAGCTCCTGATTAAATCACTTGAGCTGTTGCCAAATTACAATGTTTTCTTTAAATTTATTTAATCTTTTTTTTTTTGCAAGAGGCCCTAGCACAAAAGGAATTGCTCTCCCTGACCTTCCAGTGCTTGTGACTGGCAGTTAAGAAGCACTAAGAGAACTTGCCAAAGACAATGTGCCAAACACAATGCCTCCCAAGTCACCCAGTATATTAAGGTCCAAGACTGCTTGTATTTGAATTCTTGGGGCTTGCAGTTGACCCAAATGAATGCTGAGAAAGCAAAGGGATTCACCTGATTTGCTTCTGCACTGCTAATTCCCTCTGGTAACACGGAAAGTAGCCAAAGCCAAAAGGCTGAATGGCTGCAGTCACTACTCCTCAGCTGCTGTGGGAGAACTGGGATGCTTGTAGATGTGCTGCTTTTGGCCAAGGTGGTGGTAGGAAGAGCTCAGCAGCTGGGAGTGAAGAGTGTTGAGAGGAGTGTTTGTAACTAGTGACTACTGGTGCAGTGATAACTGTTCCCAACTTCTTCCCGTTGCTGCAGCTGGGGATACATTCACCCTCGGCTGCTGGGAGTGCCAGAGCTCTGCCACCATTTGGCTGAAGCATGGGTGTCTGGGACCAACTTCTTCAGCAATCTCTTCATTTTCAAGAGACAAAACCCTGGCAAGGTAAGGATGCAGAGACTCCTCAAGCAGGTAAGCTGTGCGGTGTGGAGCTTCTGCTGAGCAACTGTGTCCTCTCTGCCGAACGCCTCCAGACCTGGTGGGGGGTCACCACGGGAGGTGGTGGTGCATAGGAATGGAAAGCACAGGCAGAATAATCAGGATGTGGAGGAGAGGGGAGAAAAACGAGTGTCAGCATGTTGGCTGTGCTGGGGAAGTGAAAACCAGGCTGCTCCTTCTGTAGGCTTTTTAAGTGTCTGTCAAACTCCCTCGATGGATTTTTAACAGTTACAGAAAGTGTGTCAGGGCGCTTTTTTTTTCCCCCTTTTTCTTTTCTGGGGGGGCTTATGCAAAGAGGAACATGTAACACAGTGGTGCTATCCTCTTCCTTTTTGCCTTGAAGAGTTCTGGCTTTAGCCTCTTCCTGCTTTTAGCTTACCTGGTCTGGGAAGCTCCTCATGTTCTGAGGAAAGAGGCCTTGCTGTGCTGCCCATTGCTCTGCAGGCAGGTGCCTCCTGTATATGTGCTAGTCCTGGAGCCTCAGAGGGCTTTGCTGTCCTTAGAATCCTGACTTGACTTAGAACTTGCAGGGAACAAGATGGTCAAGAACTGAGTGAATCCACCTTGGAAACTCACTGTCTCCCATGTCTTCAGTTTTGCCTTCTAGTGTGTGGAGTCTTTACTTTCCTGGCTGTCCTGGGCCGTTATATCCCTGGGCTATTGCTCTCATACTTGCTGTGTAAGTAGATCTCTGTGCCAATACAGACTTCAGAATGAAAAAGGGTAGAGATGAGTGGGATCTGAATGCCTGAGGGATGAAGCTCTTCTGCTCAAAAGGAAAGCTTGTGTGAATGGCTTTAAAAGTTGAAAATGATCCCGTTAGCCTGGAATGTGGTGGTTCTTGACCAGGCCTCTAAGGTCTCTGGTCCAGAGAGAACAAGCTTGAGTGCTTAGTAACCACAGATCTGAGCACTAAGAGGTTGGCCTCTCCATTTTGTTAACTTGGCAGAGGTGCTTGCACCAGTTCCAACAAGCCCCTGCAGCCTTTGGTACTCAGCTTGTGCATACTCTGTGTGATACTGCATCACACAAATGGGCAAGATGTTTTGCCAAGCAGCATCCCCCTCTGACAGAACTTCTAATCAAGCCTTCCCACTTACCTCAGTGCTCTTCATCCTGCTGTGGCCCCTTGCTGTGTACCACAGAGTGGGGCAGCGCATGTACATGAAGCTGGAGCCAGCTCTGCAGCGGCTGGATTTCAGCGTTCGAGGCTACATGACATCAAAGCAGAGGGAGAAGCAACGTAAGTTCTCTGTGCCCTGTCTCTGACCCTGCCCCTGGTCGTGGGGTGGGATGGGGGCTGCATGTCTTGCACGCTCCCAGCGCCCTCGCCCAAATCCTTGCAGCTGCTTTGGGAAGGAAGGGAGGGAGGCGGTGGCTCTGCCTCCACAGACAGCTCCTGGCGAGCAGTTGGCGTGAAGCTCTTGGTGGTGCAGAGCTGCTTCGTGTCTCAGCTGCCAGAACTGTGTGTTCTTGTGGTTGCACTGAAAAAACAGAAGAGGAAGGACTCTGTGCAAGGCGGCTGCTAAATGTGTTCAGGTGCAGCCGGAGTCAGAAACGATCACATTGCTGTGCTCTGGGACAAAGCATGCTGTCTTGTGTGTTACCTCCAAGCTTGCCAGCTCGGGGGTTTCCTGCTCAACATAAAGCTGCTCCTGTGCAGACCCCTGTCCTAGCAGCAGGAGTTAAGCTTTGGTTCTTGGTTTGTGGCAGTGCGTGGCCGATCCTTGGGTCAGGAGGCTGCGGATGATGGGAGTGACAGTGAAGAGGAGCTTGCTGCTTTCTGTCCCAAGGTAATGAAATCTCTTAGGTAGAAGAGCTCAGCTGAAGAGAAGAAACTCGCCATGCTGCGTGGATGTGCAGCCTGTGGTCACACATCCAGCATGTTGTAGCTGCATTGTGATGAAGATCAGATGGGGATATTCACTTTTAGAGAGGTTTTTCCTCTTCTGTCTCACTCAGGTGTGTCCAGAGCTGCTTGTGCCAGCTACAGTCTCCTAGGCTGAGCAGTAAATTGTGAAACGAGCCTGATACACAAAGCTCCCACGAGGGCTGGGTTTAACTGGTGGCCATTGGGTCATGTGTTTTGTCTTGAGGCACGGGAATAAGCTTTCCAGTGTTTGATGTTTTCCATTTTATTTTGCACACCAAAGCTGGATGACTCTACGTTTGCCAAGGAACTGGCAATCACTGACTCGGAGCATTCAGATGCTGAGGTTTCCTACACTGAAAATGGGATGTTTAACCTTTCGAGGGGCCAGACTCCCCTCACAGAGGGATCTGAAGGTGAGAGCAAACAGGCAGCTCCTGGGAGGTGTGGAATGCTGAGCAGGCGTTGGGGCTGACAGCTTGGAGGGGGAGGCTGCATTGCTTACTGTCCTTGAAGTCTAGCTGTCTGATGTCTGTGTTGCTGGCTGAGATGAGCTGCAGCTACCTGTGTTTCTTTTTCCTCAGCTGAGCTTCCTTCTTAATTCCTGCAGTGCTTTAGCAGAGCAATGGCAGCTGCTCTTCAAAGGCAGATCCTGCTCTGCCAGTCCCTGACTGTAGGGATACAGGTGGCAGCCCAGACTCTGGGTGGGGGTGCCTTTCTCTGGCAGCAGGTGTCTGCTTCAGCATCTGTGTTCCTTGTGAGTGAACTGGGAGGTCAACAAGCCTCCTGAATAGCGCTGTGAGATGGGGATGGCAGAGTGTTTAGTCTGTGAAACGACAAGAGGCTGTTTTGGGGAGGTGATGGCCCAGCTGCAGGGTGTTTGGGGTGCACCCTGCATATCATACAATCACAGAATGGTGGGGTTGGAAGGAGCCTTTAGAGCTCACCCAGTCCAACCCCCCTGCACAAGCAGCTCCCACCTAGATCAGGGAGCACAGGAACGTGTCCAGGTGGGTTTTGAAGACCTCCAAGGAAGGAGCCTCCACACCCTCCCTGGGCAGCCTGTGCCAGGGCTTTCTCACTGAAACACTGAAAGAGTTTGGCCTTGTGTTTAAATGGAGCTGTTTGTGTTCCAGCTTCATCCCAGCACCCCTTGTCCTGTCACTGGATACAACAGAAAAAAAGTGCTGCCCCAACTTCTGACACCCACCAGTGAGATCTTGGTCACTATGAATGAGCTCCCCCCTCAGTCTCCTCCAGATTGAACAGCCCCAGGTCCCGCAGCCTTTCCTTGTATGAAAGATGTTCCATAGCCCTGAGCATCTTGCTGGCCCTGTGCTGGCCTCTCTTCAGCACTTCCCTGTCCCTCTGCAGCTGGGGAGCCCACAACTGGCCCCAGGACTCCAGATGAGGCCTCAGCACATGTGGCAGAGCAGAGCAAAGGGGAGTAGAAGCTCCCTGGCCCTGCTGCCCACACTCTGCTGGATGCCCCCAGGCTGCCATTGGCTTCTTGCCCACGAGGCCATGTTGCTGCCTCATGGTCAGTTTGTTATCAACCAAGCCTCTTTCTTCTCTCCTAGACCTGGATGGCCACAGTGACCCAGAAGAATCTTTTGCCAGGGATCTCCCTGACTTCCCATCCATCAACCCGGAAGTAACTGGCATAGATGACGAAGATGACACCAGCATTGGCATCCCCAGCCTGGCTCTGCGCTCGCAAGTGACGGAAGATCTGCACCTCCCTTACAGGCAGGAGGAATCTGGTGCACAGCCACCTGTACAGTGCTTCACTAACTACATGGCTGGCACCATCACCAGAGAGATGATCACCCAGCTCGTCCTGTCAGGAGCCTCACAGCCGGGCTCCTCGCGCACCTGCAACCTCCAGAGAGCTGCAAACACTTACCTCAGAACAGCCAGCTCAGACTTGGACACTGATGCAGAAGGGGATGACTTTGAAGTGCTGGCTCAGTCTGAGCTGAATGAACTGGATCCTGATGGCTCCTGGGGCCAGTAAGCAGCAATCCCATCACTGCCCTCTGGTTTTGTTACGCATCATGGAGGGGAATCCTGGAAGGAAAAGCCTTGCACCCTTACCTAGGTCGTCTCCTGTGTGAGTGATGTGACAGCCAGCCCTGGCTGGGAACACCACTGTGACTCGTGACTCTGTAGCCTCGCTTGGATTTGAAAATAAGCCACCCTGGTAATTCACAGGGAGCAGACGATGTGAGCTCCACAATCACCCATGCACTGCCCTGCGCTGTCTGCCAGGATGCTGCTTCCTCCAAACCTCCTCACCGAAGACAATGAAGCTGGTGTCTGCGGCTCTAGAGGCCACAGCTCAGACTGACTCGGCATCACCGAGGACAATCTTTGAAGCCGACCTTCCAGGGTTGATGCGTAACCAGGTGAATGGTTTCCTCTCCTTTTAGTTTCTGCCGTTTGATGCTCTTCCGTCTTTTAAGATAAACTGTTTCCCCTCACCTGAGATGTGCACAGGATCCAAGTCTTCTCTCCCAGCAATATCCAGTACCGGGTAGAAGCAAACCCCTTGCTCCTCCTGTCGCGTGGACACAATGGCCACCGTGTTTGTACTTGCCATGCCCAACCCCTCTCGGGTTCCAGCCCTCTGCTGATGCTGTTTTGTAAAAGACCTAATGGCAATAAGACATCTACTGTGATGACTACAGGGTCCTGCAAAGAACATCTACATCTGGCAGCTGCTCTTGGATGGCTTTTTCTAAAACGACAGACTAACCCTCGGCTGAACCCGCCCCCCACCCCGTGTCCTCCCCCTCAGCGTGGGCGGTGGCAACGCTGTGCTTCTCCTCAGCTGATGGGGATGTGTTTTTCTGAGGAGGAAACAGGCGAAGCTGCTCTGTCCCAGCTGGTTGTGGTCTGGCCAGGGGCCAGCCTGCAGCTTCCCAGGCTCCCGCAGTTCAGAGCCTGGGAGCGAGCAGGGGGCTGCTGGCCCAAGCAACTGCTGACCCAAGAGTTTGTGCCCGTTGCAGCTGCGTGACCGAACCAGCAGCTGCGGGTGATGTTTTGTGTTGGCTGTGTGACCCCAGCCCTCGGGCCCCTGGCCCAGCTGAGCTCCCCCATTGCTTTTTCTAAGCCATAGAACCCAATTCCTCTCTCGTTTGTGCAGTAAAGGACGAACCTCTTCTTCAGGGACGTGCCTTGGCCTCCTCCGTTTTGTCTTTACTCGGGAGAACGCGGTGGCCGGGCCATGCCCGGGGTTGTGGGTGGGGGGAAGGTGTGTGTCCACTGCCCCGGGGGCGGGGAGGGGTACCGGGATGGTGTGAGCGCATAAACAACGTGTGAGCGGTACAGTCGGGAGCGGCTCAGCGCTGCGGGGCTCAGCCTCAGCGCTGTGCGCCCCGGAGGGGGTGGTTTGTGCGTCCGGTCAGCCGGAGCTCTCCGGTGCTTCCCCCACGGCGGAGGGGCCGGGACTGGCCTCGCCGCGCCCGGGGCTCCCGCGGGTACCGGGAGGGGGCGTGGCTAACAATGACCACGCCCATTGGGGGCGTGGCTATACGCATCCACCAATCGGGATCCGCCTCGGCCGAGTGGCGGGGAACGGGCGTCGCGCCGGAAGCGCCTCAGCGGCCGCGAGCGGAGCGAGGAGGAGGAGGAGGAGGAGGATGAGCAAAGGCCGCGACGGCCCCGCGGCGGCCGGTCAGCGGGACGGGACGGGGCGGGACGTGTGGGGCGGGCGGCCTGTGAGTGCCGGGGCCGCCGCTGCCGTCGGGTGTCCGCGCTGACCCCCGCGCTGCCCGTCAGGAGCCGCCGCCGTCCTGCTGCAGTACCTGCGGGAGCAGAACCGGCCGTACAGCGCCCAGGACGCCTTCGGGAACCTGCAGCGGGAGCACGGGCTGGGCAAGGCGGTGAGCGGGGCCGGGCCGGGCCGGGCGGCGTGGGGCTGCTGCCGGGGCTGTGCCGGGGCTGTGCCGGGGCTGCTGCCGGTTGACGCCGCGGGTCCCGCAGGCCGTGGTGAAGGCGCTGGAGCAGCTGGCTCAGCAGGGCCGCGTCCGGGAGAAGACCTACGGGAAGCAGAAGATCTATTTCGCCGACCAGGTGAGTCCCGGCGCCGTGTTGCGGCCCCCGCGGAGCCGCCGGCCCGGCCCCGCTCACCCCCGGCCCCGCCGCAGGAGCAGCTCCCGGCTGCCAGCGACGCGGAGCTCCGTGGCCTGGACGGGGACATCGCTGCCCTCTCCGCCAAGCTGCAGGCGCTGCAGCAGAGCTGCCGGCAGATGGAGGGAGGTGAGCGCGCCCCGCCGGCCCGGCCGCCCCCTCCCCGCCCCGCCGCCGGTCCCGCCACTCACCGGGGCTTCCTTCCCAGAGCTGAAGGACCTGAACGGCTCCATGACAACCCCTGAGATGGCCGGAGAGATCGAGGAGCTGAAGAGGGACTGTGCCGGTTACGAAGAGAAGCTGGAGAGGATGAAGTCTGCCACCAACCATGTGACTCCGGAAGAAAAGGAGAAGGTGAGGGGCTGTCAGGGCCTGAGGGTCTGGGCACTGTGATGCCACAGAGCCTGGGCCAGTCACACCAAGCCCTCCACGGGGTAGCCCAGTCCCACTGACACCGGTGCAGTGGAGGCAGGGGGCTGTGGGGGACCCAGGCCACTGTGCAGAGCCTCTGCCTGAGCCTCGGCTGTGTGTGCAGCTGCTGACTCTCAGGGCACCTTTAGCAAACAGCCTGAGCTGCCTCTGCCTTACAGCCCTTTGGGCAATCATCTCACCTGATCCACTGTACAGAGAGTTTCCTGTCCCCACAGGGGCTTTGTGAGCCATTTGGGCCTTTAAATAAACCCCTGGCTGTGGATGGGCTGTGACTGGTGGGTCCTTAGCACAGGGCACTTCCCAGCCTCAGGCTTATGGGAGCTTTGTGGGGCAGCTACAGCGTGGTTTGGTGCTCACTTTGTGGTGCTGTTGGCAGGTCTGCAGCGAGCAGAAGCAGTACTGCAAGGAGTGGAGGAGGAGGAAGCGAATGGTGAGGGTTGTGCCACTGAGGTGGGCAGGGAGGGGGTGGCGACAGTCCTGTGGTGACACTGCAGCCCTGACAGGGACGTGGGGTCTGCTGGGGAGCAGCCCCTGCTCCAGCCGACCACCATCCTGCTGCTAACAGGGGAGCTCAGGGCAGAGAAAGGCCATGCTCAGGGCTGCCCCCAGCACCACGGGGGTTTGTTTAGGGAGAAGATGGGGCTGCTAAACCCATTCCCTTGGACAAGGCCATGTGCTGCCATGCTCTGATACACGAGCCCTCTTTGGGACGTGAAGCAGCCTCTCCAGGCTCGTGATGCCCCTCCCCAGGGGACAGACCCTCAGAGCAGCCACCCCCAGCCCTCACGCTGCCCCTGTCTCACCAGGCAACCGAGCTGCTGGATGCCATCCTGGAGGGGTACCCCAAAAGCAAGAAGCAGTTCTTTGTAAGTACCAAGGGAGGCTCAGGGCCCTGTGGTTCTGAGCCAACAGCGCTGCTGAGACCTTCTGCCTGTGCAGGAGGAGGTGGGGATAGAGACAGACGAGGACCATCATGTCACGCTGCCAGCAGCTGTGTGAGACACCGAGGGAGCCTTTGCCCCACTGAGGAGGAGCTGATGCTGAAATTCAGCTGTTGGAGTTGGGTTTTTCTTTCCTCCTGTTTTTTTTCCTGCAGGGTTTGGTCTGGTCTGGTGTGTTTATATGCGTTTGTTTTAAAATGCTTTGCAGCTGGAAGGGTGGTTGGAGTGAAGGACTCAGCCCTGGGGCCTCTCACTGTCTCTCCTCTGTGGAGGGAATGTTATTTCTTCCTGCCCTTCAGTGCAGTGACCTGGAGGGGCTGGGTGTCCTCCCAGGACTGGGCAGGGGAACATGGACTCCACTGTTGTAGAGTCCCTGGTGTTCACTAAACAAAGGAAGGCAGTGCTGTGGGGAGGCGAGTGAAGGAGTGACTGCATAGCTCTGTGTGTCACCCAGAGGTGTGTGAGGATCCAACCCATTAAAACTCAGGCTTTTGCTTCAGCTGTGCTTTGCTGTTGTTCCTCTCAGCTTGAAGGGCAGGGCTTGTTCTCTGAGCTGCAGCAGCCCTGAGGGAGGGATGGGGAAGGTGATGGCCTATGAGTGCATAACCGGCTGGCTGGATGAGGGGAGAGCAGCGGGTGGCATCCAGCTTGACTCCAGCAAGGCTTTGGACACTCTCTCCCACAACACCCTCATCAGAAAGCTCAGGCAGTGTGGCTGGGATGAGTGGAGGTGAGGTGGATGCAGAGCTGCTGAATGACAGAGCCCAGAGGGGGGTGATCAATGGCACAGGATGGAGCTGGAGGCCTGTGGCCAGTGGAGTTGCACAGGGATGGGTTCTGGGGCCAGTCTTGCTCAACATCTTCATCAACCACCTGGGTGAGGGCACAGAGGGACCCTCAGCAAGTGCCCTGCTGGCACCAAACTGGGAGCACTGGCTGATTGCCCAGAGGCTGTGCTGCCAGGCAGCCAGATCTCAACCAGCTGCAGAGCTGGGCACAGAGGAACCTGCTGAGGGTCACCAAGGGCAAGGGCAGAGTCCTGCAGCTGGGGAGGAACAAGCCCCTGCAGCAGCACAGGCTGGGGGTGACCTGCTAGAGAGCAGCTCCAGGAGACAGACCTGGCACTGCTGGGGGAGAATCAAGTGCCCATGAGCAGCAACGTGGCCTGGTGGGCAAGAAGCCAGTGGCAGCCTGGGGGCATCCAGCAGAGTGTGGATCCAGCAGCAGGGCCAGGGAGCTTCTGCTCCCCTTTGCTCTGCTCTGCCACATGTCCTGAGGCCTCATCTGGAGTCCTGGGGCCAGTTGTGGGCTCCCCAGCTGCAGAGGGACAGGGAAGTGCTGCAGAGAGGCCAGCACAGGGCCAGCAAGATGCTCAGGGCACTGGAGCATGTTCCTGCTGAGGAAAGGCTGTGGGCCCTGGGGCTGCTCAGTGTGGAGGAGACTGAGGGAGGAGCTCATTGTTACAAATATCTCACTGGTGGGTGTCAGGAGGTTGGGGCAGCAATTTTTTTTTTCTGTTGTATCCAGTGCCAGGACAAGGGGTGATGGGCAAAAGCTGGAACACAAACAGTTCCATTTAAACACAAGGCCAAACTCTTTCAGTGTTTCAGTGAGGGAGCCCTGGCCCAGGCTGCCCAGGGAGGGTGTGGAGGCTCCTTCCTTGGAGCTCTTCAAGACCCACCTGGACACGTTCCTGTGTGACCTGATCTAGGTGGGAGCTGCTTCTGCAGGGGGGTTGCGCTGGATGAGCTCTAAAGGTCCCTTCCAACCCCCACCATTCTGATTCTAAGCGCCAGGAGAGGGGAACCTGAACCACAACGGGTGTTCTGGACTTCCAGAAACAACCTGGGGCAAGGCTCCAGGGAGTCACTCAGCAACAGAAATGAAAGCAGAACAAGAAATCATTAAAGCACTTGGCAAAATTGATTTAATCACTTTTCACAATAGAAAAATACGTTGCTTTCACATGTGAGGTCTGTAAAACTCCTCCCAAGGCAAGAGGCTGCTTCTGGCAGAGCATCCCCAAGGGTTCTCTGTGCCTCTGATCAGCTGCAGAGCCCAAACCTGCTCAGCCATGAAGGAGGGTTTGCCTTTTCTATCACAAAGAAACACCTTCCAGGCGAGACACAGCTGCCCCTGTGTGTGCTTTACTGGTGCTGTGCATGCCTGGGGCTTCCACTGCATGGGGAAGAGCACCCAGACCTGGGCCTGAAGAAGAATAAATTCAACTTCCCCCCTCACACTTGGGTTTTGTGCTGCGGGATTTGGGGGCAGAAGCAAGAGCTTCATCATTCTCACACTGCAGCATTCAAACCATGTAACATGGAGCTACCTCAGAGACAGAAAAAGGCTGTGAAATCACTATCCAGGGCCCTGGGGTGGCAGCAGGAAGGTGATGACAGAGGACAAACCCTGCTGCTGGTGCTGCCATGCAGGAGGAGCCTCAGCTCTGCCCCCTCCCAGACATCACCCACACCACCAGCAGCAGCACCCTGAGGGGTGGAGAAGTGTGCTGGGGGGGGCATCTTTCTGCAAAGCTGATGCCAAAAACACTTCAGGATGATGTCAGTGATCGATAGTAATCCCCAACAATCAAACCCAACCCAGGCTGGGTGGACAGAGAAGCTCCAAGGAGGAGCAGTGAGTGCTTGTGGCAGTGCTGTGCAATAGATACACCTGGGAAACCAAACATGGATGAAGCCAGACATAGCTCAGCTCTTGCTCAGGAAAAGCCTGCACAGGAAGCTCTCTCCCCTTTCCTCGCCAGGGGAACTACAGCTCCAGCAAGAGAGGTTTTGGCAAGTCCAGGGAGGGCACAGCTGTGCTGAGTCTCCCTGGCAGTGCTGATCTTGTCCTCCTGCCACCTTCCCCAAAGCATCTGCACTACTGAAAGTCCCTGGAAGAGCTGCTTCTGAGGAAGGTGTGAGAAAACCCACAGCTGGGGGAGAAGCCTATTCCTAGACATTTTCAACAGAAAGCAACTGCTTTTAGCATCCATCCTCGTTTCACTCCCCCTCCTTGGGGATCAGAAGGGGGCAGGTCAGAGGCCTGAGGTTACAGTAGATCTGCTTTGCAGCAGAGAGTCCACAGCCCAGGCAAGCAGCTGCCTGTGTGAGCTAAAGACTCCCTGGCACCTTAAAAGGTCTCGATTCAATCTGCACCTTCACCTCCCCCTCCTCACCCTTTGAGGAGTCCCTACAACTATTTGGTGACGTTGGCTGTGGCAGAGAGGGGACTTCTGCACAGCCTCCTTTTGGTTTTGTAGTTAAATGCAATAAATAATTCAGAGAAGCTTCAAAGACCAGCCTCAGGGGAGATGGCTCAGCCCTTCCTGGCAGGAGGCACCCCACAGTCAGTAGAGCTGGCTCTTCAGCTGATGCAGGACCCCGATCACGATGTCCCGCAGCGTCTGAGGACAGAGGGCACAGCGTCAGTCCTTCCAGGGGAGGAATGGCCCATCCCCACTGAGCCTGGGGCAAGTGCCAGGGGCAACCAGTGTGGCACACGTGGTGCCCAGCACCTCTACAGGAACTGCTCCCACCTCTGCCCCTGGGCTGTGGGGTCTCGGGCTCAGCGCCTGCCCTGCTCTGAGCCTGCCCAGAGAACCTTCAGGTGTCATGGGGGAGTGATGGGCAACAAGCAGGACCCCCCATGAACTGCTTCGCCCTCCAGTACCAAACCAATGCAGCAGCTAGAGCAGGAAAAGGCTGGAGCCACCTTGGGCCCAGCCCCTTTGGGCAGCCCCAGGAGGGGGGACAGGCCGCCCCCAGGGGGTGCAGATGTCTCTGCCCTGTTTCCCTCTGCTGTCACAAGAGCCCACCCGAGACTCTCATGCTCACCTGAGGCTTGCAGTGCTCCTCAATCCAGCTGAAGACACAAGCTGAGAGCTCCTGAAAGCTCGTTACCGAGATGGAGGCGTTGAAGGACTGGAAGAGGGAATCCATGATGCCCTGGAACACGTTGAACTTCACCTCGTCAGACACCTGGTCCTTCCCCTCGTTTGGGTTGTCCTGATGAGCCTTCACAATCTGCTCATAGTTCCTGAGACAAAGCAAGAGCTGGTGTCCAGCAGCAGTGATGCCTCCCACACCCAGCCCCTGCCCTGCTGCAGACACAGCCCCCAGCCTGGCACTGCCCACCCACACAATCCCCAAATGGTGGGAAGGGCCCTGCAGAGCTCACCCAGCCCAACCCCCTGCTAAAGCAGGTTCCCCTGGCTCAGGGGGCACAGGAACGTGTCCAGGTGGGTTTGGGAACCTCCTGAGAAGGAGCCTCCACACCCTCCCTGGGCAGCCTGGGCCAGGGCTCCTTCACCTCAGCACCAAAGGAGTTTCTCCTCCTGTTCCTGTGTTCCAGCTTTTGCCCCTTGTCCTGTCACTGGCCACCACAGAACAAACACTGGCCCCATCCTCCTGACATCCACCCTTTAAGGATTTATCAGCATTGGTAAGGTCTCCCTCAGCCTTTTCTCCTCCAGACTAAACAGCCTCAGGGCCCACAGCCTTTCCTCAGCAGCAACATGCTCCAGTGCCCTGAGCATCTTGCTGGCCCTGTGCTGGCCTCTCTCCAGTACTTCCCTGTCCTTCTGCAGCTGGGGAGCCCACAACTGGCCCCAGGACTCCAGATGAGGCCTCAGCACATGTGGCAGAGCAGAGCAAAGGGGAGCAGAAGCTCCCTGGCCCTGCTGCTGCATCCACACTCTGCTGGATGCCCCCAGGCTGCCACTGGCTTCTTGCCCACGAGGCCACGTTGCTGCTCATGGGCAGTTGATTCTCCCCCAGCAGTGCCAGCTCTGTCTCCTGGAGCTGCTCTCCAGCAGCTCACCCCCAGCCTGTGCTGCTGCAGGGGCTTGTTCCTCCACAGCTGCAGGACTCTGCAGAGCCACGGCAGGGATGGGGAAGATCAAGAGTTTGCACAAGATCCCACCAGTAAATAAATACCAAGAAGCTGCAGCTGCTCCTGACACTGGGGGCAGGTCCTTTTTCTGACCCTGATGCACCTTCATACAAAACTCCCCCAACTGACTCCAGACAGATCCCCACTGCTGAGCTGCTGCAGGAGAAGTGAGGACAGCAGGCAGGGGCAGGTTTGTCCCCTGGGTGCCCTCAGAGCACTGAGCAAGGACGGGATGGGGAACAGCAGGAAGAAGAGGGCAGCACCCCGACAGCTCTTCCCTTACACTTTCATGATCTTCAAGGCCATCACATCTTTCCTGAGGGTGGAAACTTCCTCCTCTTGCTTCTTCTTTTCCTTGTGCAGGAATTGGATGTAGTCAATGGCTGAACAGGAAAAAGCAGAGTGAGGATTTGAGAGCACACACACAAGTCCCTGAGGTCACAGAATCACAGAATGGTGGGGTTGGAAGGGACCTTTAGAGCTCATCCAGTCAAACCCCACTGCTGAAGCAGGTCCCACCTAGATCAGGTCACACAGGAACATGTCCAGGTGGGGCTTGAAGACCTCCAAGATCCTCACCAAAGGTGCCTGAGCTTGGGCAGGAGCAGCTCCTGGCTGCCCTGAGTCTCCTCAGAGGGAAGCAGCCCACAACTGAGCTCCCCCAGAGCCTCCTCACACCAAAAGGTCCCAAAATGCTGAACCTCCCCTCCATGTGACTCCAGCCAGGCATTTTGGTTCGGGAGGGGGAGTTGACAGCATAGCCCTTCCCTCCTTCCCACCCTCAGGACTCACTTTTTTGGAGGACAATGGCCTTGCTCAGCTTCTGGGAGCCTATGGAGAAATCCTGCTGCTCACAGGTGGGAACAATGGCCTGCAGGTCATCGTAGCCTTTCTGTGGGGAAGCAGAGCCACGGAGCACGTAGCTGGAGCTCAGCTGAGTGACACTTGTCATCTCAAATGAGTCAAATCTCACCTCCCAGCAGGCAGCCATCCAGAGCCCAGCTGGCTCCCAGCACACCTGTGCCTGGGGAGGGCAGATCCAGCAGCACCAGGCAGGGGAAGGTGCCTGTCTGGGGGTGCTGGGTGCCCCGTTACCTTGATGGCATCCCGCCTCTTCTGCTCTGCCTGCGTGTGTGCCCGCCTGCGCCGGTCCTTGTACGACTCCTTGTAGGGCTCCTGGTGATAATCACTGTCCTCATCATCTGTGTGGAGAGAACTCAGGCCTGAGTGTGGAGCAGCCCTAGTGGGGAGCTCACAAAACACGTCAGGCAGAGGCACACGGAGTGAGTGACAGCCCGATGTGCCAGCCCTGTGCCTCACAGCAGCAGCCAGCTCCAAGGACACGGGCTCCAACGGGGCTCTGCCAAGCCTCTCCCCTTCCTTGTGAGGCTGGGCAGGATGATGGCTGCAGCTCCCTTGGGAAAGCATCAAAACCCACCCCATGGCCTACCCCAAACGCTGCTGTAAACCAAACCACTGCCACGCTGCCTCCCAGGGCTGAGAGCTGGAGCCCTGTGAGCAGAAATACCCAGAGCCACAGGGGACAAACCCCACGGGCTGGGGCTCTGTCCCTTACCCGTGTTGGGGACCGAGGAGGCGCTGGTGGAGCCGATGCTGTTGGCTCGCGACACTATGCTGCTTTTCCTGGTGCTCTCCATGAAGAGCGCTGCAAGGACACGATTGACAGCGTAAGGACCAGCCCGGGGAGGGTGACCAGGAGCCGAGGGGGTCACCGGGCAGCTGCTGCCACTGCCACGGTGCCGACAAACGGCTGCTGTGGCAGCGCCGGTGGGGCCGCCCGGGCACCTACCCGAGTCCAGGCCATTGTCGCTGTAGGCTGTGTCCACCTGCTGCGGCATGGAGACGCGCCGGGTGGGAGGAGACACGTCAGGCCGGGCTGGGGCGGCGAATCCGAGCCCTGTCCCCTCCGGCCCCGCAGTCCCCAGGCCCCGTCCCTCCATCCCCGCGTCCCCCCGGGCCGCCCCAGGCCCCGTCCCTGCAGCCCCGCGTCCCTCGGGCCGCCCCAGGCCCCGTCCCTGCAGCCCCGCGTCCCTCGGGCCGCCCCAGGCCCCGTCCCTGCAGCCCCGCGTCCCTCGGGCCGCCCCAGGCCCTGTCCCCTCCAGCCCCGCAGTCCCCAGGCCGCCCCAGGCCCCGTCCCTGCAGCCCCGCGTCCCTCGGGCCGCCCCAGGCCCCGTCCCTGCAGCCCCGCGTCCCTCGGGCCGCCCCAGGCCCCGTCCCTGCAGCCCCGCGTCCCTCGGGCCGCCCCAGGCCCTGTCCCCTCCAGCCCCGAGCGCCGCGACTTTCGGCCTCTGCCCTTCACCTTCAGCCCCGCTCCTGCCCCGTGCGCGCCGCCCGACCCCGCTGCCCTCCCCCGGCTCCCGCCGCCGCCGCCGCCGCCGCTGCCGCCCCGCCCCGGCCCGCCCCGGCCCCGGCCCCGCAGCCACCTTCCCCCACGCGTCCTCGGCCGCGCTGCCCGGCGGCTCCGCCATCTTCCGCCCGCCCCGGTCATGTGACCCCCGCCGCGAGGAACGGCGGGAGGCGGCGCGCGGGCCGCCAGAGGGCGCCCTCGCCGGGGCAAGGCGGGAACCGACGCCGTGACGTCATCACCCGACGCACGGCGTCACCAGCTCGGCATCACGGCCGTGACGTCACCAGCCCAGCGCAGCCCCACGGCCTCAGCGCCTCAGCCCACGGCTCTGGGACCCCTCCAGGGCTGGGCACTGCCCCAGCTCCTGGGCAGCCTGGCACAGGGCTCACACCCCTCTCAGGGACACAGCTCTGCCTCAGCTCCAATCTCAACCTCCCCTGGGGCAACTTGAGGCTGTTTCCTCTTGTCCTGTCCTTGGGAGCAGAGCCCGACCCCCAGCTCCCCACAGCAGGGTGTTTACTGGGAGCACTGGCTGATTGCCCAGAGGCTGTGCTGCCAGGCAGCCAGATCTCAACCAGCTGCAGAGTTGGGCACAGAGGAACCTGCTGAGGGTCACCAAGGGCAAGGGCAGAGTCCTGCAGCTGGGGAGGAACAAGCCCCTGCAGCAGCACAGGCTGGGGGTGAGCTGCTGGAGAGCAGCTCCAGGAGACAGAGCTGGCACTGCTGGGGGAGAATCAACTGCCCATGAGCAGCAACGTGGGCTCGTGGGCAAGAAGCCAATGGCAGCCTGGGGGCATCCAGCAGAGTGTGGATCCAGCAGCAGGGCCAGGGAGCTTCTGCTCCCCTTTGCTCTGCTCTGCCACATGTGCTGAGGCCTCATCTGGAGTCCTGGGGCCAGTTGTGGGCTCCCCAGCTGCAGAGGGACAGGGAAGTGCTGCAGAGAGGCCAGCACAGGGCCAGCAAGATGCTCAGGGCACTGGAGCATGTTCCTGCTGAGGAAAGGCTGTGGGCCCTGGGGCTGCTCAGTGTGGAGGAGACTGAGGGAGGAGCTCATTGTTACAAATATCTCACTGGTGGGTGTCAGGAGGTTGGGGCAGCAATTTTTTTTTTCTGTTGTATCCAGTGTCAGGACAAGGGGTGATGGGATGAAGCTGGAACACAAACGGTTCCATTTAAACACAAGGCCAAACTCTTTCAGTGTTTCAGTGAGGGAGCCCTGGCCCAGGCTGCCCAGGGAGGGTGTGGAGGCTCCTTCCTTGGAGCTCTTCAAGACCCACCTGGACACGTTCCTGTGCGACCTGATCTAGGTGGGAGCTGCTTCTGCAGGGGGTTGCACAGGATGAGCTCTAAAGGTCCCTTCCAACCCCACCATTCTGTGATTCTATGGATGCAGGGTGCACCCCAAACACCCTGCAGCTGGGCCATCGCCTCCCCGAAACAGCCTCTTGTCGTTTCACAGACCAAACACTGCCATCCCCGTCTCACAGTGCTATTCAGGAGGCTTGTTGACCTCCCAGTTCACTCACAAGGAACACAGATGCTGAGGGAGCCCTGGCCCAGGCTGCCCAGGGAGGCTCCTTTCTCTGGAGGTCTTCAAGCCCCATCTGGACTCGTTCCTGTGTGAGCTGATCTAGGTGGGAGCTGCTTCTGCAGGGGGTTGCACTGGATGAGCTCTAAAGGTCCCTTCCAACCCCTCCATTCTATGATCAGCACCACCTTAATACCAGTTCTAACTACAAAACCCTTGTGCATCCGGACTGGACGGGCTCGAAGGTCTCTTCCAATCAAATTGATCCCCTGTGTCTGCCTCAGGGCCCTGTCTCCTCACCTCACAGAGCTGCTGGGGCATTCCTCAGACACCCCCCACGCCGTGAGACACCCTCCACCATGCCTACCTAGACCTGTTGGGGAGCTCAGGAAGAGCTTGGAGATGCTGTGTTAGCGAGAGCTGGGAAGGGAGAGGCGAGAGGGGTACAGGACTCACCTCCAACTCACACAGCAGAAGGAGGGGGGTGGCACGAGGGCAGGCTGAGGGCACAGCGGACAGGACCAGCACAAGGAAACGTACAGAGGGAGAAGCCTCTTTACTCTCAGGTGGGGAGGTCTGGACACTTTTGGCCCGAGGAGCTGTTGCAGGATCCTCCTTGTCACTGGGTGACAGCAAGACACGGCTGACCCCTCCTTGGAGCTGCAGTGGTAGGTGGGCTCAGCAGGGCCGGCTCACTGATGGTGGGTGCTGCCCCAGGACACGGATCCGCAGGGCTGGGGTGTCCCGGTGACGAGCAGCATGACCCCTCACAGGCTGCGTTCCTGGCTCAGGCGCTCCTGCAGGAGGCCCCAGGCCTTCTCCACCTGCCAGAGAACCCACCTCAGAGCCTGCAGCCAAGTCAAGGACGAGGCAAGAGGCACCAGGGCACGAGTAGGAGCAGCACACATGAATCATAGAACCACAGAATGGTGGGGGTTGGAAGGGACCTTTAGAAGGAAGGGACCAGTCCAACCCCCCTGCAGAAGCAGGTCCCACCTAGGTCAGGTCACACAGGAACGTGTCCAGGTGGGTTTGAAGACCTCCTGAGAAGGAGCCTCCACACCCTCCCTGGGCAGCCTGTGCCAGGGCTCCCTCACCTCACATCGAAAGAGTTTCTTGTTGTGTTTAACTGGAACTGTTTGTGTTCCAGCTTCATCCCATCACCCCTTGTCCTGTTGCTAGCTTCCATCGAAAAAAGTGCTGCCCAAACCTCCCAGCATCCACCATTTACATCCTTATAAAAATGGGATCCCCCCCTCAGCCTTCTCATGACTAACCAGCCCCAGTTCCCACAGCCTTTCCTCCCTGTCCCTTCCCTGCTGCGTTTACACCCCTGAATTCGTCTCTCCTGCCTGTGCCTCGAGGGTGAGTGGCAAGCCTGGGCACGCCAGGCACAGCCCTAAGCCCTCTGGTTGCTGCTGCAGTTGCCTTCCTCCCCAGAGCCAGCCCTGGGCTCACCTGCTTGCGGGTGACATCCGGCTCCCAGAGCGTGCACAGCACCACATGCGACCTCTCCACCCTCTGGCTGTTGCTCATCTGGCTCTGCACCCGGCTGCGAGCAGCCTCCTCGTTCAGCCCGTCCCTGGCCACGATGCGTTTCACAGCCTGGCAGCACGCAGAGGGGGACAACTCAGGCACCCAGAAGCCAAAACCCATCCCTGGAAAAGGGCCGAGGGGCACGTGTCCCACCTCCTCCTCGGGGATGACGGCTGTCCACACCTCATGGACCATGTCCTGCCAGCCAGCCTCCAGCAGCACGGCTGCATCCAGCACGCAAACGGCTTTGCCTGGGAAAGGAGGCCCTTCCTCATTACCTGGCAATCACAACTGTGCCTCTGGCTCCAGCCAGCACAGATGCTTTCCTGCAGAGCCAGAGAACCTCACGTGGAAGAGAGAGCAGCAGGCAGAGGGTGTGTTTGCCACAGAGGGTTGTGGCAGATCACCCAGGCATGGCAAGCCAATGGCCTCAGCCAAATGCCTATCGAGCTGCCAGCAGCATCCCCTGAGGGCTGGGAAAATCCTGATCCCAGAAGGAATACACACCAGCACTACACCAAAACCAAACTTCAAGTCACGTGGGAGAGAGAGAGAGAGAGACCTGCACTCTCCTTCAGAGGAGGAAGCCTGAGGTAAGCCTGTCCCAGCTGAGTGGAGGGGGTTTGCTGAGATGGGCAGGTGAAAATCCCCAGCAGAGAAGAGGAGGTAAATACTCAGTGCTGCCCAAACCAGCACATCCTGAGGGGCCCTGGGTCGGGTGTGCTGCACCAGACCATGCACTCAACTCCCACCTTCATGCTGTGACAGGAGCCACACCACTTACCTTGAGCACTGGCCTCCTCGAGCTGCTCCTTGACCATCCGGGCGATCTCGGGCCACACAATGTCTGTCAGACTCTTCAGCCTCTCCTGGAAAGGACAACAATGGGCTTTGGTTATTTGCCCTCAGGATCCTTGGGCAGCCCATGAGGGGGCTGCTGGTGGAAGCAGCAGGCACAGGGGGCCCAGGAAGAATCTCCCAGCATATGGGGGATGGACCCTGCCCACTGTGAGCCCACTGAGCGCAAGGGAGGAAAACTCCCACGCTGGGCAGAGGCTCCTGTGCCTGCTGATGGGGTAAGATCATAGAATCACAGAATGGTGAGGGCTGGAAGGGCCCTGCAGAGCTCCTCCAGCCCAACTCCCTGCTAAAGCAGGTTCCCCTCAATCAGGAGGCACAGGGACATGTCCAGGTGGGTTTGGAAACCTCCCAAGAAGGAGCCTCCACACCCTCCCATGGCAGCCTGGGCCAGGGCTCCCTCACCTCAGCACCAAAAGTTTCTCCTTGTGTTTAAATGGAACTTTTTGTGCTCTAGCATCTTCTCATTACTCCTTGTCCTGTTACTAGATACTACAGAAAAAAAAGTGTCTCCCCATCCTCCCAACATCCATCGTTTAAGTTCCCCCTCAGTCTCCTCTTCTCCAGACTAAACAGCCCCAGGGCCCACAGCCTTTCCTCAGCAGGAACATGCTCCAGTGCCCTGAGCATCTTGCTGGCCCTGTGCTGGCCTCTCTGCAGCACTTCCCTGTCCCTCTGCAGCTGGGGAGCCCACAACTGGCCCCAGGACTCCAGATGAGGCCTCAGCACATGTGGCAGAGCAGAGCAAAGGGGAGCAGAAGCTCCCTGGCCCTGCTGCCCACACTCTGCTGGATGCCCCCAGGCTGCCATTGGCTTCTTGCCCACGAGGGCACGTTGCTGCTCATGGGCAGTTTGTCACAGGTGGAGGCTCTCTCTCTCATTATTACCCTTGCTCTGTCAGTCACAACACGACCTCAGTCTCTGCTGCAAGAGGTACTTTGCAGAGACCTCCCCATAGCACGGTGAGTTCCCCTCGCAGCAGCACCCACACGAGACCCCTCAAGCTCCCTTCAGGCTTTGGGCTGGAGCAGCAGCCTGTTGCTCCCCCTGGGACAGAAGGGAAGAGGATGGGGACAGGGAGGCAGCAGCAATGGCTGCTGGAGTGAATGTGTCTAGCATGGCTGGCAACTCATCTACAGAGACAGGACCTTCCTGTCCTGCCTGTGTGCCGCTGCCACAACGTACAGTCAGGAAGGGGTCATCAGCTCAAAGGCTGAAAACAAAAAGCCTCAGCACAGATGGAGAGCTCCCCGCTCGGGAGGTTAAATATTGACAGTGTCTGAGCTGCTCTTACCTGGTTTCCAAACACTTTGGCCCCGAGGACTGTCCTGTTAATGGTCCCATCTTCATTCAAGATTTCTGCAAGACAGAAGCAGAACAGGCTCGGGAGGAATTAATCCAACCCCCAAGCGTGGGCCAGGGCAAGGGGATTTCAGCACAGGGTTCCAGAAGGGAGCTGCAGCACCTGACCTGGCAGCTCTTCACCTTACTCCAGAGAAGGACAGGGAAGAGCTTTCCCTAAACCAGCAGCAGCCTGGTTTAACCTTCCACACCAGCTCTGACAAGGGACGTGCAAGACTTGGGGAAAGTAGTGGAGCTATCGAGCTTCATCTGGGTGGTGTGGAGCCCAAAACCCAAGGGGAGGGGAGTGCAGGCCACCACAGCTCCATGAGACACTGGGACGATGGCAACCCCTCCCTCCTCTTCCTCCTCCCAGCCCTCCCCGCAGCCTTTGGTGGCTCTACCTGCCCCAAAAGCCGCCACCACCTGCTCGTGGGCAGGGCCGCCGGGGATGTAGGCGGTGTGGCCCAGCCTGTCGGCGTCGATGAGGAACGCTCCCAGGTGCCCCAGGAGCTTGGCAATGGAGGTTTTCCCACTCCCAGTTCCTCCAGTCAGGCCGACGACGTACGGGCGCGAGGGCAAGGCAGGGTTGTGCTGCGGGAAGAAGGAAAGCTGTTGGCAGCAGACAGGAGGACAGGCTAGAGATGGGCATGGAAGGTCCTGGCCCTGCAGAGCAGGAGCCCGCTCCTGCCACCACCAGTGCCAGCAGCAGGTGGGCAGGACCCCCAAAACTCGCCTCCCTTCAGCAGAGGGATGTGCTGACCCTTTGGCTGCCACCCCTCCTCGCAGTCACACCGCAGCGCCCCCCGAGCATCCCCTCACCTGTGGGGGCCGCAGCAGCGTCCCCAGCAGCCTCTGCCGCAGGCTGGAGGAGCTGATCTTCTCTTCCTCGTTCTGACTGTGCTCGGGATCCTTCACCAACAGGATCTCATAGAGAGACAGCTCGGGGAGCCCCTGATGAGAGAAGAGAGCCCCGGGGGCCATCAGCCCCGGCAGCCCTGGGGACGACGCAGGGGGAAAGGGGCTCAGCGGGAGGTCAAGGCCTGAAGGAAGCTGCAGCAGTGTGGCTGTGTCCACCCTCAGCACCCCCACACGGAGCTGCTCCATCCCTGTGAGGGGAAGGGAGCCCACCGAGCTGCCCTCTGACCCCAGCCCTCTGCGTGTGTGGGGCTGGTGGAGCTGCCCAGGGTTGTGCCACACGCAGACCCCGCTCAGGGCACACACAGCTCAGCACCACGGACCCCAGCAGACCCATGCACCGGCACCCTGCCCTCCATCCTGCGCTGGGTCACCCAACAGCTCACCCAGACCCCCACAGGCAGGGGGAGAGAGGAAAGGAAGGGGCATTACATTCTCAAGTCTCTTCTTGTTCACGGCCTCGCCTCCCCTGCGGGTCTCCTCGCTGACCACCAAGCACTGCAGGTCGGGGTCTGTGACCGAGGGGCCGTAGGGGTCGGTCAGAGGCACGATGTCGTAGCGCAGAGAGGGCTTCGTGTCCTCCAGGAACTCGCGCAGCCTCGCCGCTCGCAGCTCGTACGGCTCAATCAGCTCCGGCAGGACCTTGTCTGCCGGGCGTCAGGGGGGTGGACAAGCAAGACAGCGTTTGTTTAACAACCAGAGGGTGATAAAGGAAGATGGAAGCAACCCCCCCCCCCCACCCCGTTTGTGACTTTGAGAGGCTGCAACCTCCGTCTCCCTTCCGACCCCGCTGCGCCCCCAGCTCCGCGTCGGCGTGCCTCGCTCGCCGGGGGACATCGGGTCCACCTCGGGCACCGCAGCACCGGGCTGTCAAAGCCCCGAGCCCCGCGGCGGCAGCGGGGCCGGCTGCCCCCGGCTCCCCCCGGCCCCGCAGCCCCGCGACTCACGGCGCAGCAGGTCGCCGTCGGCCACCCCGGCCAGGAGCCGCTGCCGGGCCAGCAGGCAGCAGGCGCTGAGCAGGAGGCGATGGGCGCCGTGGAGGCGGTCGAAAGTGCCGCCGACCACCACGTCCGAGAAGCCCGGCAGAGCCGCCTCGGGGTCGGGGTCGTCCTCGGGACCCCCCGCGCCGCCGTCCTCGGCGCCGGGCAGCAGCAGGGCGGGCAGGCCGGGCGGGCAGCCGTAAGCGGCGGCGGCCAGGTGCCGCAGGCCTCGCTCCACCGGCCCCGGCGGCCCCGGCGCGTCGGCCATGAGCACCCGCGGCGGCCGCGCCAGGCGGCGGCCGGGGCTCAGCAGGACGCGCAGCTCCAGGCCCCGCTGCGCCGCCGCCGCCGCGTACAGCGCGGCCAGAGCCCGGAGCAGCGCGGGGCAGGCGGGCGGAGCGGCGGGCAGCGGCGCGGGGCCGGACAGCACCAGCCCCGGCTGCAGGTGAACGTACAGCGGCCCCGCCACCACCCCCGCGGCCGCCGCCAGCGCCGCCGCCGCCCGCCTCGGCAACGCGGCCAACGGAGCCGTGAGCACCAGCAGCCCCGAGCCGAAGGGCGGCATGGCCCCGCCGGAAACCGCCGCCGCCTCTCGCCCGGCGCCCGGCGGCGGAGCGGCCCCGCTGAGGCCGAGCGCCGGGGCCCGCGGCTCCGCCCGCCGGGGGAGGAGCCGCGCAGAGCCCGGGGTGCCCTCGCCGCCCGCCCCGGGGCGCGACCCCCGGCCCCGGCCACCCTTCGCCCCGCGGCGGGAGGGAGGGACGGCCCCGAGTGTTAGTGGCGCGGAGGGACGGACCCTCGCCCCCGGCTGGGACGGACGTGGCGGGGCCGGGGGCCCGTGGCCCAGCGTGAGCCGCCCCCCGCCGTCGGGGCCGAACGCGACGCCGTGCGTGGCCTGGATGGACGCGGAGCCGTCGCGGCTGGCAAGGAGCTGGGGAGGGCAGGGGCTACCCGTGGCTTCCAGGGACACCGAACACCACTGAGAAGTCCCAGACCCGTCCCCAGCCTGGTCCCGCGGGCACGGCCCCTGCCAGAGCCGCTCGCTGCCGTCCCACAGCGGCTGGGGACGTCGTCGTGTGCCGATGGATGTTGTGAACAAAATGGTGACAATGCCTCAACCAGCCATCAGGAAAGGCACAAGCTTCCCTCGGACTTGTGGGACTCTGGAGGATGCATATCCCAGGTTATAGTCAGCTTGTGAGCCCTCGTTATAGAGTAACCCAAAAGAAGTGTTCTGAGCGGGGTCTTGAGCAACAAGAAGCTTTTCAGCAAGTTAAATGGGAAATAGCTCGTGCAGTCGCCCTCGGGCCCACCCAGACAGGACCAGATGTGCAGAATATCCTCTACCCTGCAGCTGGAGGGCAGGGTCTCACCTGGGCAGAAAACATCTGGGGAAAGCTGAGGCCAACCATGAGGGTTTTGGAGCTGAGGCTATCGAGGATCAGAAGCCCACTACACCCCAGCTGAAAAAGGAATGCTAGCAGCATATGAAGGACCTCGAGCTGCTTCAGAAGTCATTGGCACAGAAGCTGGCTGACTGGCCAGGATCTCCTCCACCTCCTGGGCTGCGTGGTGGGAGAGGCTCTGGCTGTGCAGCAGAGGCCCCTGGTCTCAGCTGCCCTCGGGGTCCAGATGCTGCAGGCTGGCCGAGGAGCTGGTGTTGGCAGGTCCACACTCCACCAGCCTCAGGCTGCGGGAGGCAGAGGGGTGGCAGCTCTGAGCTGAGCCTGTGAGCCACCGCGGTAGCCCCTCATCCCAGCCTCCCTCCATCCCCATGCCCGGTGGGCAGAGGCAAAGCCTCTGCATGCTGCAGGGCTGCAGGACAATGGCCAGGCTTCCACACAGCCCCTGCACCACAAAAGTGCTGGCACAGTACACAGATTGAGGAGCAGCCCTGGGGCAGAGGAGCGCCCTGAGCACCAGCTCCCTTCCCCACAGAGTGCTGAGGGTCACATCACAGGGTGCTGGGTGTCCCGCTGCAGCTGGGCCAGGCCCCACCTTGCAGCCCCCAGATGCTGCTGGTGATGATGATCTGCCCGGCTCTGTGGTGCCTCAGGGCAGTCAGCGATGTCTGGAGGCACACACCACCCCAAAGCTCACGCTGAAGATGGTGTTCATGGCTTGGTTGGAGCAGGTCTCAGGGGACCCACCAGTGTCAGGCTGCTGGGCACAGCGGGGTGAGTGAGGCATCACAGACCCCCTCTCAGGCTCCTGGGCACTGCTGAGGTGCCAGAAGAGAGGAAAGAGGAGACTTTTCCCCCGTGATGGGCCAGCAACCCTCAGCACTCCCAGACCCAGCTCCTGCACTCCTGCCCTGACAAACACATCCTGTCCCAGAACCAGGATTGCTGGCACTTCCCATGACTAGGCACCTGCTCCCAGTGTCCTGAGGAGGGTTGGTGACCCTGGGGAGCCCCCAAAATCCTTGTGGGGACTCCCAGATTGGGGGTTGGGTCTAAAGAGTCACAGTCAATGGAGTTAAATGCAGTTGGTGGCTGGTCACGAGCAGTGTCCCCCAGGTTCAGAGCTGGGGCCACTCCTGGTTAAGGACTAGGGGGTGACCTGCTGGAGAGAAGCTTCAGGAGAGAGGCCTGGGAGTGCTGGGTGATAATAAACTGACCATGAGCCAGCAACGTGGCCTCGTGGGCAAGAAGCCAATGGCAGCCTGGGGGCATCCAGCAGAGTGTGGGCAGCAGGGCCAGGGAGCTTCTGCTCCCCTTTGCTCTGCTCTGCCACGTGTGCTGAGGCCTCATCTGGAGTCCTGGGGCCAGTGCTGGGCTCCCCAGCTGCAGAGGGACAGGGAAGTGCTGGAGAGAGGCCAGCACAGGGCCAGCAAGATGCTCAGGGCACTGGAGCATGTTCCTGCTGAGGAAAGGCTGCGGGCCCTGGGGCTGCTCAGGCTGGAGGAGACTGAGGGGGGATCTGGTTAATATTTACCAGTATCTAAGTGGTGGGTGTCAGGAGGTTGGGGCAGCACTTTGTTGTCTCCAGTGACAGGACAAGGAGTGATGGGAAGAAGCTGGAACACAACACGTTCCAGTGAAATACAAGGAGAAACTCTTTTGGTGCTGAGGTGAGGGAGCCCTGGCCCAGGCTGCCCAGGGAGGGTGTGGAGGCTCCTTCCTTGGAGCTCTTCAAGACCCACCTGGACACGTTCCTGTGTGACCTGATCTAGGTGGGACCTGCTTCTGCAAGGGGGTTGGACTGGATGATCTCTAAAGGTCCCTTCCAACCCCCACCACTTATTCTGTGATTGTATGATATGCTGCAGAGTGTGGGACCCCAGCCTCCTCCCCCCGGGGGGTGTGAACCCCCCTGCCACAGTGTCACTCCTTTACCTTACCACATGGCCAGCCCCAGGCTGATGCTCAAGGAGCAGCCTGTGGTCAGCACCCTGGTTTGCTCCAGGAGCAGGCATTGCTGGCTGGGGGAGCTGCACAGCGTAAGAAGGTTGTAAAGGGGGAGTTCCCCCCCATGCCCCACACCACTGGTGTTGTGTCTGATGCCTTATCTCAGGGCCCCTCCAACCTCCTCCCTGCACTTTGACGCTTGTGCAGGTGCTGCAATAAAGACCCTGCAGAGGCAGGACCCTCACTGTGGGAGGAGGGAGGTTCTGGGGCACAAGGGGAGATGCAGCACTGGGGGGTTGGCACCAGCCACCCCACGCCAAGTGCCCTGGGTGCCAGCACACCCCTGGCAGCACATCTCCCCTGCTATGCAGCCTCAGGCCCCAGCACTGCTCCTCTGACCCTGCATTTCACACAAGTCCCATGCTGTGGAGAGGAGACACACAAACACACACACACCAGGGAAAAAAGGACAGGCAGGGGCCAGGCCTTTAATTGCTCTGCAGGCTGGCAGTGCTGCAGCCAGACTTTGCCTGAGCTGCAGGTGGCTGGGAAAGGCCTAGAAAACCCCGTCCTGTCCTGTCACAGGGAGCCCCAGCAACATGGCAGAAAGCTCTGCAAAGTGTCTCCAGATACAAAAGGCACCAAGTGTGGCAGCACGTCCCCATAGGCGCTGGGGTCCTACGGGGCAGGAGGAGGCTCAGGACTACAGCAGGGTTGAGGCTGGTTCCCTGCTTGCCCTGGATCAGGGGCTGCTGCACCCACTCATCCGTGCCACCTCCCCGGCTGCTACTCTGCCGTCACTGTCCCTGCCAGTGTGCCCTGTCCCTCTGCAGTCTCTTGGCTCCTGTCGAGCTTCTGTTGACGAGCTCCTAGCCTTGGGGCAGCAGAGCCCTCACCTTCAGGCTCACCCCTCAAGCACATCCCCAGGGACAGGCTCAGGGCATGGGCTGGCAGAGCTGAGCACAGAGCACAGCACAGGATGGATCCCCAGGGCACAGTCTGCCCCCCACCCAGCTGCCAGCTCTCGTGCCTTCATTCCAGCACAGCGTTAGGCTGGGAGCTGGGGGAGCCTTGGTGCAGAGTCTCTGCCCTCCCTCGCGGGGCAGTCACGCCGGCCCGGCTGCGCCTCAGGGCACTGGGGTAGTACTTGAGGAAGAGCTTCCTGGAGATCTCCAGCGTGTCCCCAGCAGGCACAGCTGGGTAACGCTTCTTGTTGTACACGAAGCCTCTCTCCACCTGGAAGACGGCCTGGTTGAACTGGTCCTGGTGGAAGGGGACGCCCGAGTTGAGGCTCTCCACCAAGGCAGAGACGAAGAGGCTCCAGCGCACGCCGTAGTAATCCAGCACCAGCCCCCCCAGCTGCTTGTTGGCGTAGTCCAGGATGTTCCCGCCGGGTCCCCAGAGCGTCAGCTGGTTGCGGGCGTTCAGCTCGTACTGCTCGGCCTCCCGGTCGCTGGTGGCCACGGCGCGGGCGCTCTCCAGCCAGCGGCCCAGCAGGAAGAGGCCGTGGCTGGAGAGGAGGGCGTCCAGCTCCGGCAGCAGGTCGTAAACCAGCACCCCGCCGGCCGCCAGCAGCTCCGGCAGCGCGTGGCTCTGGAAGGCGCGGCGGATGCTCAGGTAGTAATCGCCGACCAGCTGCTGAGCCGCCTGCCGGGTGACGTCCGCCAGGTCGTAGCGGAAGGTGCGGCTGGCGCCCAGCGCCGCGCCGGCGCTCAGCAGCAGGCGCCAGGCCTCGTAGACGTCGCTGGCGTTGTACCAGAGCTCCGTGTCCATGCGCAGCGAGGGCCGGCGCACCAGCGGGCTGCGGTTGTGGTTGACGCAGACGCCGGTGCAGTTGTAGGCGCTGCGGAGGAGCAGGCGCCAGGCGGAGGCGGCCGCCGCGTTGGCGGTGCCGTAGCGGCGCTCGGCGTAGCGGGTCACCCAGGCGGAGAGGTCGAGGGGCTCCTGGCGCCAGCCCAGCTCGTTCATCAGCTCATACACCATGTCGTTCTGCTCGATGCCCTCGGGCACCAGCCCGGTGCCCACCATGGTGGAGTTGGGGAAGCGCCGGGCGGCGAAGGGGCCGTGGTTGATGGCCTCCACGGTGCCGAAGAGGCCGTGGTTGCCCCCGAAGTTGTGCAGCATGCACCAGATGAAGGGCTGCCCGTAGAAGGACTCGGTCCACTGGTAGACGGGCTTGGACTCGGCGAAGAGGTCGAGGACGATCATCCTGCCAAGGGGGACGCCGTGCAGCAGGGCCCGCACCTGCGCCGGCTGCCAGAAGTCGGGCTGGTGTTGGAAGAGCCAGCCCTGCATCAGCCACAACGCCTCGGGGTCGGCTGGGGACAGAGGGGCAGGGCGTGAGGTCCCCTCCAGGCACTGCCCACCGGGACAGAGGCTGTTCCCCCCTGGGGCCACCAACCGCCGCTCTTAGAGGGGTCTTGGAGGGTCGGGCACCAAGAGGGTCTGCTGAGTGGAGGCTCAGGGGGCCCACAGCCACTTCTCCCCACCCAGAGCCCCCCGACGGGGCCGGCACCGCACACTGACCCACCTCCCGTCATCGATCTGAAGACGGCGTTGCTGACCCTTGAGAGATAGGCAGGGTCAGAGGAGAGAGGGGTCATCTCGTTGAAGGTGTCGGCACTGTAGATGTGGTCTGTGCCAAACTCCTTGATCAGCTCCTTCAGGAAGAGGGTCCCGATCACCTGGAACATGGGGTCCTCTGGATCCAACAGGTAGGTACACGAGTAGGTGCAGTCAAAGTGGCTCCAGCCCCCAAGGCGAGTGGCATTCACATGCGGAAAGACCCTGGTGCAGAGGGCAGAATCTCAAGGGCTGGAAGGCACTGTGAGTGATTACCCAGTGCAACCCCCCTGCCAGAGCAGCACCACCTAGAGCAGGGCACACAGGAACTCATCCAGCTGGGTTTGGGATGGCTCCAGACAAGGAGCCTCCACAGCCCATCTGGGCAGCCCCTGCCAGTGCTCCCTCACCTCAACAGGGAACAAATTCTGCCTTGTGTTGCTTTGGAACCTCTTCTGTTCCAGCTTGTCCCCACTGCCCCTTGCCCTATCATCGCTGAGAACGGCCCGGCCCCAGCCTCCTGACACCCACCCTTTATGCATCAGGAGCAGGACAGGGCCACCATGCCCCTGTGGGGACAGGGCAGCCTCTTGCAGAAGCTGGCACAGGAGGGCCTGGAGGCTGTGTTGGCCCCGGGAACATCTAGCGCAGCTGGCACAGGCCAGAAGTGAGACCCTGGGATGGGCTCAGGGCTGAAACACCACGAGGGGGCTGCGGCCAGGGCTTATCCGCCCTGTGGGGTCTGCACTTACCGAAGAATCCCCTGTGGCACGTGGCCCGCGAAGGCCGGCAGCACCGTGATCATCCCCAGCGAGCGCATCCTCTCCACGATCCGGTACTGCAGGAGAGAGAGAGGGAGGAAGCAGAGGCAGAGGAGCTCCCACCTCCCTGTGACAGGTACCCAGGTGCCGTTGGAGCTTGGGGAAGGGATTTACAGCCCTCAAGCCTCCATGAGCACGGCCTCAGCCCAGAGGACCAAGCGCAGGGGGGGCGGCACGTGTCTGCCCCCGGCGGGTGGGCACCCCCGGAGCCCCCCGGTACCTGCAGGTAAAGCTGCTTGATGTGCCAGGCCGGCGGCAGCGGCCCTGCCCAGCCGTGGAGGTTGCCCATCCTGTTCCACGCCAGGAACGCCGGCCCGGTGAAGTAGGCGTTGATCTCAGACTGGTTGAGCCCCAGGGAGCGATACACCTGCGCGGGGCGGGGGGCTCAGCCACGGCCCCCCCGCTGCCCTCCGCCTGCTCCCGCCCGCCCCGATACTCAACCCGCTGCCAGGCCGCCTCCTGCCCCGCGAACGCCGGCGCCAGGTTGATGCCGCTCAGCGCCATCCAGTCGATCTCCCGCTCCCAGCGCGCCCAGTCCCACCAGGCGTACGAGTAGCTCTGGGTGCACGCGTTCTGGTAGTAGCGGTACCTGCGGGGAGAACGGGCGGGAGGATGCGGGGCGGACCCGCCCCTACCTGCTCCCCCTGCTCTGTTCCCGTTCCCGCTACATAAAGGCTCCTTGTCCCGCGCTAACGAGGCGTGAGCGGCGCCGCGCCCGCAGCCCAGCGCGGCCCCGCCGGACGGGGCGGCCCCGGGGACAGGCGGGGGCGCCGGTTACCTGCCGGGCGCGGACACGCGGATCTCACCCCGCAGCCGCGGCAGCGGGTCGGGCAGGCGGAGCTGCGCGCCGGACCACGAGATGTGGCAGCCGCAGAAGTCGCGCAGGTAACGGTACAGCCCGGCGGCCGCCGCCACGCCGCTGGAGCCCGTCACGGCCACGGCCACGGAGGCTCCGGGCGGCGAGACCAGCCGGTAAGTGTCGGGGCCGCCCGGCGCCAGCGCCGACTCCACCGACAGCGTCACGGCGGCGGCCCGCGGGCCCAGCAGCCGCCGCGCCAGCGCCCGCACCGCCGCCGCCTGCCGCGCGTCCCCCGCGCCCGCCCGCGACAGCGGCGACAGCAGCGACAGCAGCGACAGCAGCAGCACCGGCCCCGGGCCCGGCCCGGCCCGCGCCGCCATCGCTGCTTCCGGACCCAGCCCCGCTCCGCCCCGCACCGGGGGCCGGCGCTGGGAGGGGCCGAGCGCGGGACCGGGGCGGGGCCGCTCCCGCGCGGGGATGGCGGCCGCTCGGAGCGGGGATAAAGGGACTCGGCCGGGAGGGGTGTCCCGGGTAGGGCGGCAGCAGGCGAGGCTGGTCCCGGCAGCCCGTGTGGGCAGGGAGGGGGTTGGGCGCTACCGGTGCCCCGAGACGCTGCGGTCCCGTCCCCGCACGCACAGGGGCAGCGGAGGCCGGGGCTGCGGCTCCTGCGTGGGGCGGCGAGAGGCCGGGGCTGCGGCTCCTGCGTGGGGCGGCGAGAGGCCGGGGCTGCGGCTCCTGCGTGGAGCAGCGAGAGGCCGGGGCTGCGGCTCCTGCGTGGGGCAGCAGGAGGCCGGGGCTGCGGCTCCTGCGTGGGGCAGCGGGAGGCTGGGGCTGCGGCTCCTGCGTGGGGCGGCGAGAGGCCGGGGCTGCGGCTCCTGCGTGGGGCAGCGGGAGTAGGGGCTGCGGCTCCTGCGTGGGGCAGCAGGAGGCCGGGGCTGCGGCTCCTGCGTGGGGCAGCGGGAGGCTGGGGCTGCGGCTCCCGCGTGGGGCAGCGGGAGGCCGGGGCTGCGGCTCCTGCGTGGGGCGGCGAGAGGCCGGGGCTGAAGCTCCCGCGTGGGGCGGCGAGAGGCCGGGGCTGCGGCTCCTGCGTGGGGCGGCGAGAGGCCGGGGCTGAAGCTCCCGCGTGGGGCGGCGAGAGGCCGGGGCTGCGGCTCCTGCGTGGGGCAGTGAGACTCCCCCGCGAGGGGCAGGAGCCGCCGGGGCTGCCTGAGCGGGACTGGCAGCGGTGACTCCGGGCTGTATCCCTGGTTGCACCCGCCACGGCTCCGCACCCACGGGGCGAACCGCACTGTGGCGGGCCCGGAGCATCCTCCAGCTGCTCGGCTCCGGGATCGACCGACACCCGCTCCAGGGTCGCGGGGCCCCTCCCGGAGCTGCACCCCTCGGGCCCGGGCTCAGCAGCGCCGGTTCCTCGCAGCCGCCGGGCCGGGGCCGCTCTGGCCTGCAGGAGGCGCCGCGAGACCGGGGCCGGGGCCGTGGCGGGGGCGGGAGGAGCTGGAGGAGCGACCCAGGAGCTGCCGGCAGCCGCGGCCCCGGGGGATGCTCCGTGCATCGGGGACAGAGCCCTCGCAGCCGGTGGAGACGGGTGGGTGCAGAAGCTGCTGCTGCACATCCCCCTTCCCCGGCCGCCATCCAGCAGCACTGACCCCTACAGACGTGCCCCGGGCTCCTCCTCCCTCAGGTGGGGTCGGGGCAGGGAGGCCCCAGCAATTGGGAGAGGGCAGAGGTCCCGCAGCACGGCTGGCCCCCTGCACGGAGCTGCTGGGGGGGCACAAACATGAGCCCCCACTCCAAAGGAGCTGGGGTTTGCCTGGGATGTGCAGGGTGTCTTGGCTGCAGGGGGGCTTCCAGGGCCCTGTCACCTCCTCGAGTGCAGAAAGGAAGGGCGAGCTCAGGGTTTTTCCCCACCCAGCAAGCCCATGAAGCGTGTGTGCGTTGGTCCTGTTCTGCTGCCAGCAGCCAGCGCTGCCCGTGTGGCCCCAGAGCCCTGAAGGGAGCCAAGGAGAGCCATGGAAACGGGCACAAATACTGTGATTGCGCACAGGATTGGTGCAAGAGAGCAGGGAAAAAGGGGGAGAAAGGGGAGAGCATCCCCTTGCCACAGCTGGCACCGGCAGCAGCAGGGGTTCAGCGCCGCATTGGAGGGGTGCAGGAGGGCAAGGGGCAGCACCCACTGGCTCCTCACCCTCCCAGGCACACCAGGAAACACAGCGGGCTGCAACAATCTCAGAAACACAATCACCCAACCCCTGCAGAAACCTCCCTTCCTGCACATGTGGAAAAAAAACCCCTCAAGCAGCTCCAGGCCTGCAGGAAAGGCCTGAATAAACAGGTCCCTCCCGAGTGGGAAAGGGCTTTCGCCCCCACTCCCCAGCTCAGGGGCCAGGAGCAGGGCAGCAGCCCTCAGCCAGCTGAGCGTGTTTGTGCCAGGGCATCCACAACACCCGGGTTTAATCAAGCCCTGGTCATTTCACTCGGTTAAGGGGTTTATCGGGGCAGGCAGGAGGCTCCAGCACGAAGCAGCCGCTGCTCAGCCTCATTCAGGATGTCAGCCAGGGCTCGATAAGCACAGAGACATTTCAGCCAGGCTCATTTTACAGCTCTGCCCACCCCACTGCACTGTCTGCCAAGGTGACAGGAGCCCAGGACTGGAAAGTTGAAGGTCCCAGCTCCCCCCCCAAGGCAGCTTTTGGGGCTCTGGTGTCAGATGGGGAAGAGAAGCCGCATGGAGCATAGGGAAAGCAGAGAAGAGGCCACGCTGCTAGTTGTGCAGTTGGTTTAATTCGTATGTCTGTCAGCAGCACGTTGCAGCAGGACAGCAGGACTGGTGCCGCTGCCTCACCCGCGGCCGTGTTTTGATTTCACCTTTTGTTCTGCAAACACCCACATGAACACACAGCCCAGCCTACCTGCAAACACAGCCCTGACCCAGGAGCTGCCCACACACTCCCCCTGCAGTGTGCAGTGCACCTTTCTCAGCTCATTTTAACCAACTCTGCACAGCGCAGGGTTTCCTCCTCAACTCCAGGTTATTGTTCTAATCTGTTCATACACGGAATACTTCAGGTCCACTGTGAGCGAAACACAACAGTTACACACAGCACTACACACACACACATCCCCACAACTCCTATAGCTACACCATGTTGAAAAAGACAAGAAATTATTTACATCTTGCCCAGGAGAAAAAGCAACAGCTGCTGCAGGGAAATACCACTGAGACTCCACTGCCAGGGGATTATGTTGTCAAGACTTGGCTTCTGTTCCCCCTCAAGGGCCCTCAGATCCCAAGCATATGTATCACTGGTACCTCCACTGCCGATGCCAAGTCTACAGAGTGTTATCTGGATGTGTCTCTAGGGCTTTGCAGCCTCGGGGCTTTGTTTTCACAGGAGAAGCTCTGAAGTCAGTACCTGAGATGACTGTTTGCCCCACAGCCAAGGCCTATGTGCCTCAGCCCCACCACTGCCTCCAGAAACAACACAGGGTTGTGCCTGGGATGCAAATATGCAGGTTAAAGGAGCTTGTCATCTCCAGGGAGGAATGGAAGAGCCTTTCCTTTGAGGACAAGGCGTTTCCCAGCCAATAGAGCAAACAGCCACCATGCCCTGAGGATGAGATGTAACCCTTTGTCTCAGCTCCTCAAGCCCCAGCTAGAGTTCAAAGAGCTGAATCCCTCCAGGGGACGAGAGACTGGTTTTATCAGATTAAGACATGGCATATGTGGAGGCTCCAGAGACAGGAAAAGCAGGCCCTGGATTGTCTACTGCCTGCTGCTCATCCTTTGTTTAATCAGAGGTGAAGACACAGAGGATCAAAGTTATTTTTTCCTTTAAACACCCCTCTCTTCCCAAGCTGCAAGCTTTGGGCATGCTGAAGCTGCTGTGCCTTTCCTCCCTGTGCTGGTATACCCAATGCAGCCAGAGCTGCACTTCCCACACTGCCCAGATAAGCCTGACAGGGGAACTCACAACACCACAAGGACGCTGTTACACACCAAACTCAGATGCTCTGTGCACTTAACATCTGAGTGGTAAACGCCAGGAACAAAAAGTTGCTTCTGATCCAGTGTCACTCGTGAGACTGGAGGGATGCTGCAATAAGTTATTTTCACTATGGGAGAGTTACATGCAACTCAGAGACACGGGGGAGGGTGAGCCATAAACACACAACATCGAGCAGAGCTGGAGCAGAGGGGTGGTTAATCATCAAACCGCCCCTCGCGGATGGTATCGAAGGAGAAAGGGAGAAACTTGAATCCACTGCCAGTGTAGAACTTGTTCTGGAATTCAATCCTGCAAAAGAGGGAAGAGTTCCTTAAAAAGGCAGCTCTCAGACACCGGTTAGCAAGCAGCAACAGCTCCATTAAAAGTGTGATCATTGAACTAGGAAAAACCCCCAAGCTTTAAAGAGGAAAAAAATGTTACAGTCACGTGGCATCTCTGTGGCACAAACCCCACATTTCTGTTTGATGTTCCTGTGGCAGAACAAAGCAGAACTGCCCAGGCTCTTCCATCCCACCCCCTTTTTTATTGCCCTTTTACTAGGGCAATGAAAGGGTAACAAAACTAGGATGAACTCCCCAGGCCCTGTAAGAGCTCTCCTCTGAGTTAGAACAACCCTCCATGGTGTGATGCTGTGCTCAAACTTCCTCCATCAGCTGCTTCTGTTTATTTACCGAAGCCTGTTTGGTTTATCCCCACGTGACTACTTCTGCCGAGCTAGAGATGTGCCTTGTTGTCTCCAGCACAACATTAGCTTAGCCTTGTTTTGCCTGCTTCCCCTAATAAACTCTGTTTAAAAAAAGAATCCTTCTGGAGAACTGACCAATGGGCAGCAACAGCCAAATAGGGAAGGAAAAAAACATAATCCCATGATTCACAGTACAAACAAGCACAGTGTTTCAGGAGCCTCATGAGGAACACTTTCCATTGCCTGATCCACTAAACAACCCCCCCCCCCCCCCCCGGGTCTCTGTAGGAAACAAGCGACAGCAAGCTCTAAAGCGATTTAATGCGGCTGAGGAGATGCAATGTTATGAAGCACAAAAAGCAATCACCAGGAACTGCAGAGCTGCTGGTATTTCAGCTGGCAGAAAAAAAGGAGCAGTTTCCTAACTCTTTCAGTGCTGAGCCCAGGCTGCCCAGGGAGGCTCCTTCCTTGGAGCTCTTCAAGACCCACCTGGACACGTTCCTGTGTGACCTGATCTAGGTGGGAGCTGCTTCTGCAGGGGGGTTGCACTGGATGAGCTCTAAAGGTCCCTTCCAACCCCCACCGTTCTGTGATTCTAACAGAGCTCAGGAAGGAGATGGTCAGAAAAGAGCTTTCTGCTCCTGTCCTCTGCTGCCTGCCTGTGCAGACACACGGTCCCCTGCAGAGGAATCCCTGGGACGAGCAGGATTTTCCATGTGGGAGGACGGGCTCCTTGCCAACATGCTCCAGTTTTTCAGGAACCCTGATAATCTCCATAAGTATCCTGTGACTAAGTGACTATTCTGTAAGCAAAGGGAAATCAGAGGCACAGGGCTGGGCATCTGACTCACACAGAACCCACTGTAAATGAAATTTTAACCCCGATGATTAACCGTTCCAGCTGGCCCTGACATCCGAAAGCTCCTTCTGGACACGCTCGGTCACAACTGGCCACAACTGGATCCCTGAAGCTCAAGCAGGAGCTGTTGTAAAGTTAAGGAACTGGTGAAAAGGCTGATTTAACCAAAGGATCATGGCTTGAGTGTTCTGTGTTTCTATCTGTAAGAACACCCTGAATCCACTCTCCTTTTGCGAGGTGCTGCTCTTTCCAGGATCACTGGCTGTCACGTGCATCAGCTCTGCTGCTAAACTCTGTGCTGTATCACCCATCAGTGATCAAGTTCTGCACAAGAATTTACCAGGCAGTTAGCACTGCACTCTAAGTAAACAGTCTACAAAGCTTTCTGGCAGCCAGCATGAAAGAAAACCAACTCTTCAAGCTTTTTGTGTTAATAATTGAGCTGAAGTGTTTGTTGGACTGTAGTGGATTTTCCAACCCAGCAGAGCCACAGGGCACCCACACTGTCTGGAAAACCAGGCAGCTCCCAGTCCTTGGTGAAACAACTGTAGAGACAGTCCCACGAGCAGGAACTTTACCTTTCCTTTAGCAGAAGCACAAATGCCTCCTGAGTGTTTGTGTACTGAACAGCGTGTGCTGGCGACTGGGGTCGGCTGTGATTCGGGGTGTTTGTGTAGAGATTGTTGCAGCTGGTCTTTCCCAAAAAGGACAGCAGTGTGAGTCGTCAGGGGACTGCCTTTTACAGCAGCAGCGTGCTCTTATGGCTGCACTAAAGACAAGCTCTGGCTCATGACCTTTCCAAAAGTAAAGCTCTGGCAGGCGGGTGGGGAGTGGGTCCAGCACGCCCACGCCTCTGGGAAAACAGCATTCCCCCTCGGGTGGCCACGGGCCAGGAGCTCTGCCCAGGCAGGGCAGGGTCTGCCTGCCCACTCTCAGCTTACAGCTGACAACAGCCACCCACCAAGTGCCTCACAACTGCTGCTTTTTTCCGCGGCCCCCGGGGAGGTTGGGGACTGACCGCATCTGTTGTGGCTGGAATCTATTTCGGTGTCCCCATGCAGACCCTCAGCGCTCTCCAACTTGTCTGTTCAGAGCCTGACATGGTGTGAGCTCCCTGCCTTCAGCTGCCCCTAACAGCATTGCTGCTGACCCACCTCACTGCTGCTGTGCAGCTGAGCTCCTTCTAGGGACGTTTGTGGGACAGTGACACACAGCTCAGGCAACCCAGGACAAAGACCCCACACTCTCAAGCCCATGAAGGGCTGCCAAGGTGATCAGGGGACTGGAGCATCTTCCTGATGAGGAAAGGCTGTGGGATTTGGGGCTGTTCAGCCTGGAGAAGGCTGAGGGAGGATCTCATCAACAGTTGGAAATACTCAAAGGGTGGGTGTCAGAAGGATGGGGCAACACTTTCTTCTGTAGTGTCCAGTGGCAGGACAAGGGGTGATGGATAAAAGCTGGAACACAAACAGCTGCACACAAGGGAAAACTCCTTTAATGGCCCAGGCTGCCCACGGAGGGTGTGGAGGCTCCTTCACAGGAGGTTTCCAAACCCACATGGACACGTTCCTGTGCCCCCTGAGTGAGGGGAACCTGCTTTAGCAGGGGGCTGGGCTGGAGCAGCTCTGCAGGGCCCTTCCAACCCCCAGCACTGTGGGATTCTATGACTCTGTGAAGTGCACCTGCCTGCTGAGGATGCTGCTGACAGAGAACAGGGAGAGAACAGGCTGTAACCCTTTCCCAGAGCAGACCACCACAGCTCTCTGTGCTTACCAAACCTGTCATCACACATGGCCACGTTCTCCACACTGAGGTGGACTAGGGGTGAGAGACTTGGGAGTACTTGAAGAAGCAGAGCCAAGCCTCAACAACCTGGTTTGACTGCTCCCAGCTCTGGAACTAAACCCCCTACATCAGGATGCTCATTTTGCACCAACCTACAGAGCAATATAAACACTGCCTTTCACAGCTCTGAATTAACCTGGTTTGCTTTGTATTATGCCTGGTGCTACCCAGGCTTGGCACATATCCTAGGGAGAATAGCTTCTGGTTCAGGCCTAAAGCAGAGTCTAAAATACTGCTTCACACAGGAAAACAGCTCCACTGGAACCCTATTCCTGCAACAACCCACGATGCTGGGACCCGACTTTGAATCCAAGTCAAAAACCTCTTCTTCTGGGCACAGTTTGCTCACATTAGAAGAGCTGACCTTCCACAGCAGAGGTAAGCTACTCTAACCTAAACATTCACATCAAATTGCATGACTGAAAATTAAACAGAGAGGTAAAATATTTCAGGGCAGTGACGTTACAGGGAAAGGAGTTAACAGGCAGCTCCTGAGCTCCAGCAGACCTCTGATGCACGTGCCTGTGATCCTGGCAGCGCTCAAGAGTGCTTCCTCCACCCCAGAAAGAAAGCCCAACCTGCTGAAAGAATGCATCCTCTCTGGAAAAAGCACAAACTAAACCTTCCTCATTTGGGACTGGCAGGCAGAGCACATGGAACAGTCTGTGCTTTTTAACCCACTAGTAAGACACATGGTAAATTCCTCCTCTTTTTTTTTCCAGGAAGGCTGAACCACCCACACCTTCAGAATTCCCGATAGGTGACTCTTCTCCCACAGCCAGAAAATCTGATCTGCTCCTCCCAGGACAGCTGTATTTGACACCTACCCCTCCCCCCTTCCTTCTAAAAAGGGAACACCTACCATTGGAAACATCCTGATTTCATGTTCAGAAGCAAGGAGGAATGTTAACAGTGTGTTCTTTTGAACGAATGCAGGTGCTTTCCTCTCCTCTGTGATAACAAAAACCCAACAAACCCCAGATACTTTCCAGCAGATGATCTGCGGGCTGAAACACTGCCTTAAACTTGCTTTTCAAGCTCTGGGCTTCAATAGGGGTGGGGTTTTTTCCCCCTTAAAGAAGGTACATTAAAGTTTTACAAGTCTGAAACCATTTTGTAGGGCAAAATGTGACTTGATGAAGGGCTTCAGTTCTGCGGCTCCCCAGGAAGCGCCCTGCACAGGTTTGCAGTGCAACAGGAGTCTGTGTGCTTACTGCTGTTGCTCAGCTGGGTTTCTGTTTGCCATTTCAGTGACACACATCTTCCCTTGACGTGCTTCCAAACATTTTTTGTTCTTAATCACCCTTTAGAGATAGCCTGGGCAGTGTGAAAAGCCATCTCTTGGCTGAGCTGCAGCCTCCAGTCTGCACTTGTTCCAGGTACTCTGTGAGTGGTATCTGCACATGCAGCTTATGGTTATTAACACAAGACAGGTACCTCCAGAAAAAAAACACCCCAACAGAAAAAAAGCAGCTTTCTTATCTGAGCCAATTTCTTTGGGTGAAAAGGAAAACACAGCCTGCCAAGAAGACAAGGCATTCAGAACTGTATCTGTTGTTGCTCAGAAGTGTGCCATGCAGCACTGCAAGTCCAGAGAAAGAAAAAGACTTTGCAAATCCACCAATTCACAGGTAATTGCAGATCAAAACCACCACGTGCAGAGTGCTGCTCCCTCCCTGCTGCTCTCAGGCTGCTAGCAGTAACACCAGGCAGGGTCTGCAGAGCTCCTTCTTTCACACTGATGCAATGGTGCTGCACAGTGACAGCAGGATGAGGAAACACCAGCCAGTCAGCAAGAAGTTCTCAAGTGACTGGTATGAAGATTTCTAGGCTGGATGCCAGGAAAAACAGAAGCACCATCCAGCAGCCATTTTCAGCCCCCTGGGCTCCCTCAGCACAAGATGGCTACACCTCTGAATCCCTGGGTGAAGCTCGATTTACTTGAGCTAAAGACCCTGGTGCTGCAGCACACTCCAACCTGAACCCTGCAAACTGTTAAACAAGGAGAGCAAAAGGACGAAGTGTTCCTTCCCCAGAAGCACCAGCAAAGTGCAAAAAGCCTGATTTGCTTCTTTTTTCCCCCCTCCTTTAAAGGCACTGGCTTCCCTTTTCTTTCCACAGGCTGGCTTCTTTTCTCATTTGCAGAACTACTTTTCAAACAGGCTCACCACAGCTTTTCCTTCCCATCTAAGCAAGACAAAACATTCCTTGTGAGCTTCACGGGACTTCCCTTTGTTCCTCTGACCTACCAGGACAGAAGCTGCCTTAAGAGACAGCAACAACCTGATGCAGAGGCACAGACACAGTCTCCTACACTTTAGGCTGAAGAGAACCCTGGGGCAGCAAAACCCATTCCCACGTTGCTCCTTTGATCCCACCAGTGCACCAACCAGAGAATCTGAAGTGGAACAACGAGAGCTCTTAAATACAGATGAGAGAAAGCTCTTGAATCCTTTCCATACTTGAGTGCAGAGAAAGCAATGAGCACTCTGGTGAGTAATTGCTCCTTGTTTTCTGTCTGTCTGCACACACAGGAGTTTAATAATCATGGGAAAGGGGGCTACAAAAGCACTTGCCAATAAGCAAGGCCAGCAGGAATCTGCTACCATTCCACAGCATCCCAAAGGGCAGAGAGGCAAAGCTGCCCGTGTTCCGTGCAAGGTCTTAGGGAGACCAGCAAGAGCACATGAAGAGAACTGCAGCCAGTAGACCTTGTACACTAAGCAAAACAAACATGGGAACCAGGCAAAAGACCAAATGACAGAACAAGAAGCTCCTACTGCAAGTCACAAGTAAGCTCATCCAGCTAGCACAGCCTTCCCAGCCCACTATTCATGAGGCTTTAGTCTATTTTTTTAAGCAGAGATCAGTTGCTCCCCACAATTATGCATGAAATCAGGAAAGAGTGGGTCTATCACTAGAAACAAGACTGAAATCTCTGACCCCTTTAAGGACTTTGTGCTGTCAGAGCACAGCTGCTGCAGGACATTTAGATGTCAAGGTAGATTCGTGGTACTCCAGCCCTCCTGAACATTGTCTCAGTACCACCCACTACCTCCATTTTACTTCTCTGTGTAAGAATCCATACAATTTTCTAGAAGATGGCATTTCTGCATCATTCATGTGACAACAATTTCCTTACTATGAGGAGCTCTGAAGTTCCTGCGTGTTCCAGTAACTCACCAGTGCAAACGGAGAGCATGGAGAAAAGCAGACAGCCCCTCCATGACCAGGAGGATTGCTACTGTCAGGGTAGCAAAAGCAGCAAATATGAAGAAGAGGCCAAAACCTCCAGCCAGGGTCCTCACACTGAGCCCAACGTGGATCACCATGGTCCAGAGGACCTCCGAGAGCTCTGCCAGGAGAAGGAGGGGACAGGGCTCATTTCAGAGCATTCAGCAAGAGTGGAAGGTTATTGCAGTTTATTTACTAAGCAAAAACTAAAGTCAAGCAAACTCCTACTACAACGAGGTGGGAACTGGGAGGGACAACAGCTTTTGCAGCTGCATGTATATCGGGACATTGCCTCCAACTGTCACACACAGTGCAGGGCAGTCTCCTTGCTCAGCAGCTATTTGCTTTATTCAGTGCTTTCAACTCCACACCTCCCTCCCAAAGTGCACTGCAAGTAGATGCTGGTGTTTAGACTTAATTAATCCCAGCTCTGCCCTTTTCCAGCAGTGCTTGACAGCTGAGCTCCCCAAAAGCTACTTGTGTTCCTGCCTTTTTCACCTACTGCCTGCCCAGGGTGATCAGAGACAAGGAGGATCCAAACCTCCCTGAGGAATACTCACGTGCGTGGGCTAAGCTGAGAGCCCAGAGCCTCAAGTAGGATGCAGTGTTTGAAATGCACCCCAGGCAATATTCGATGGTGTGGATAGCCTGGTACACCACAGTATCAGCAAAGTCAAACTGCAAAGGGAACACAGAAAATGAAGAGAGCTGCGAGCCTTGCAAGAGGCAAGGGCCGTCTGGCTGGGGAAAACGAGCACACTACGTGGTGCTATGACCAGGGGCACTGTGTTTGGAGTTCAGACACTGAGACTGTCTTCTCCTGGTTCAGCACGCCAGTTTCTTAAATGAAAATATGGATTCTTTTGTCTTGCCAGGTTTTGTGGAATGACAGTTCACTGCTGCAGCTCTCATGGAGCACGTGAAAGTCAGGTATTTCCAATTCAGCCGTGGACTTTGCCAGGAAAAGACTGTTCAGCAACAAGCTGGTATTCACGTGGGTTCACCGGTACATCGTGTGGGGGGGAACAGTATTCCAAGTCCACGCTCCATGGGTACCTCTGCTACAGTACCAACAGGAGCATTTTGCAAGGTATGAACCTGCCCTTTCTACAAGCAGAACTAATGCACAAAGCAGTCTTGAGAAAGTCACATCTCTGCGCCATTCACCGGTAAAGTCTCTGTGTCTTGGTAATTTTCTGAGACAATACAAGAAGAACTTAAAAGGAAGTCTGCCATGTAGGACAGATTCTTACTGTGCAGCTTGGGAAAGCATTCCTTACATTTTGGATTTAATCCATGCTTCAGAAACTCCTCGTATTTAACCGAACATGTTTTAAATCCATCAAGTGACTAATGCTCCAGGCACGCACAGAAAGCTATTTATATTCTTATTTCTCCCCTAGCATAATCCAGGGCATAAAGATTTCAAGCAATTAAGTTGAATTATCTGTCCAAAGCCTGATACTTTCTCTACAGCACTGCAAAGCTCTTTAATAAAGCCTGCCCCAGTGAACAGTACCCCCTCCCAGCACCCGTGGCAAGTCAGTGTGCAGTGCATGGAACGCGCTAAGGATTCGAACAATGACAATTTACAGCCACATGCAACTGCCAGAGAGTTACTTCATGGTAACTGGAAGAATCAGCAGGGTTATGGCACGGTATTTGTAGTTCCACCCATTTTTCACAGGGTTGGTGACGGACAGAATGAAGAGGCATGTCTGTTTCCACACCCCTCCCCTCCATGCTGGATGGGCCTAAGCACCACAGATCTCTAAGCAAAAGCACTTTCAGCACAATTTACACCAGCATCACTGTTGTGAGGTTACTCTAATTTCATAGCATTTGTGTATGGTTTTGAATACAGTTGGTTACCTGATTGCACCAGAATCTACAATCAGTACTGCACCAGAAGAGTAAGAAACCATTCCTTTAACACTTGTCGTGTTTGTGAATGAGTAGTTCCTCTTATACAGAAAGGCACTGGTTAGTCAAGTTGTTGAACTGTATTAAACTAGACTGGTTCTGCTGTGTTTGCTGACTTAGCAACAACCAGTATCATCCTTAAAATGGCAGACAGCTCGGGAAGTGAAAGATCTTCAAAGAGATGTTAGGATTTGGGATTTAAAAGTCCTTTTAGGATTTAGGCTTTAGAAACACCTTTAAACTGCACAGCTGGTTGCAGTGCAGAATTACCAGAGACACAACATGGAGCCAAACGAGACTTCTAAAAGAGTTTAAAAGCAACAACTTTCCTGTTTCAGACTCCCAGCTTTCCAGGGAAACTAAGAGAGATCTGCAAACAGGGGATAAGACAAACAAGCCGTACAGATGAAGGAATTAAGGGTCTGTTAATGGGCATGTATGTATAAAGAACTGAAAATGGCCTGTGATGTGTAAATGGCTAGATCTTTTGGATGTTGTAACATGTTTAACTCAGAATGTGTTTTACGCCAATGGGAAATGGTCCAGATACACATGAAGGCAGAACTGGCTGTTAAGTCTTACCACCTCATCCTCTGTAGGCTTGAAAACATAAGTTTACATTTAGTGTGTCGTCTCAGTCGCAACATGAATCATGAACATATTCAATCATTCCCTCCTAAACATGACACAGTAAAGCACTAACACACCACATGCACTACAGAGGCGAGATACTGCTGGAGAATTAAGAGGCATCAGAATACTCCCAAACTACATGAGATCGACTCCTTTTTCTTCCCTAGCAGTAGTAATGCAAGGTAATTAATATTGCTCCCAGCAGCCAAAATTAATCTATAAGCAAGACTTCACTGCTGCAGAAACACAGCCCTGGGTTTTGGCCAACACTGGAGAAGGAGGTAGCACCATCATGCTGCACTTCACCCACAGTGAAAGGTGCATATACCCTCTGGGAGTACTGTGTAACCCCCACCATGTAGCCCCTCAAATGGTGGTTCTTTGTAACTCAGAGCTACATTTCCCTTTCTATGCAAATTACAATGGAAACAGCTTGGACATCAGTACCTAAAGTCAAAACACTGGCACATCCTGCTCTCAGCTGTGCTGCCCTGAAAGGAGGATGATCAGGTGCTTGCTTACCTCTTCCCCTTCCTCAGAATGGGTAGAGAGCTGGTCATGCTGAATGATCTCAGCATCCTCCTCGGTTGGTCCGTTGCCCACCCGGATGCCACCGAAGTTGTGCGTTCCCTAACACATGCAGGAAAAGAAAGAGCAAAGTGTTGTTTGTGTTTTACTGCAAGAGCACGTGTTTCTCATGACTCCACGTGCAGCAGCAGCTCACAGGAGAAAACGAAACATTAAGGCCCAGGTTAAGCCAGCTCTGCAATTCTATTTCCCAGCTTGGATGGGAAAGATGCTGATTCCTGCTTGGGCTAGGGGAAGAAAAGAAGTCTGTCTGAATGAATACTTGATACATTTCTACAAAGTAGAATTGTAGAGAAGTCACTGCAACCCTCAGGAAAATACAAGGCACATCTCTCAAGAGGAAATTTGATGGTGCTGATGTGAAACAGACCCATGTTTTTGCCCAGCAGTTGTTGGGACAAGCAATTAAACACCGCTGCTGTTGTAAATGAAAGGAGTCACATAGTGGTAACCCAAAGCAGAATGGACCAACACAAATACACACACATACCCTTGCTCCTCAGGCATACTAATGCCACACATGGGAAATCAGACTTTCCCTTACTTGGAAGTTCTACATTGTGCAAGCAGTTCCTTTTTTAGACATTTGTTGTGACACTGAACATCTGACCCTCAGCTGTAACTCTGTTGCACTCTAAACAGTAAAAGAATAATGCACAGACTGAGTCGAAACACTGTCAGGAGTTGCTGTCAGCTGACAACTGCAACCACTGCAGAGTTCACGGCTGATTTACAGCAGGCTTCCTCCTCCCTACTATCTCACCAACCAAGGCAGGATACACAAACCTGTGGATCATCCCACTGTGCCCTCCAAGCTTATTTTGTTTTAGGCTGAGCTATATAACATGCCATATGCAAATTAAAGATTCAGTCAGGTGTCTAAACACAACGTTCAGACCTTTATGCTCTGAAAATAGAATGGGGGGGGAGGAGGGGGGGAAAGCAGGACAAGGCTTTTATTAGGGTTTTCAGCATCTCTGAAGCACTGCAAGTTACTGATGACTAGGATCAGTCTTCTGCTTCTGTGTTCGTAGCCGGGTGTGAATTGGCACTTCTGCAGCGTTTCCTTCACACTCGACTTGTTCTCTGTAAACCACCCAGTCTAAACAACTCCAAAGGCTCTGATCATCACTTCTAACCACATCTCACACAAAGGCCTTCCCACACAGCTCCTTGTATCGAGATGCATTATGCACAAAAGACCTGTTTTCATTTCTACATGTTTCTGTGAGCGTATTTCAAATGTCACGACAGAAACACTGTCCAACAGTTAAAAAGTACCTTTGAGGACACGGAGTGCCAAACATGCTTCACACCGTTTGTGGTATTTATGCTTCCTAGTTAGGCAGCATTCACAACTGAAAACAAGTGGAAATAAGCAGTACTGGGGGAGAGACCACTTTCTGGGAGCTGCCGCAACCTTCACTCTGCCAGAAAGCTTTGGCAGTAAAGGGCTGTCTATAGGTTTAGACACAATTAAGTAGAAACAACTGCTAGTGAGAGGCTTCTTTGTGCACACACATTTCACAGTAGTTTCAAGTCAAAGTGTCTACTTTGGTGCCAAAAAACCCAGTAACTCCTGTTATGAAGCTGTTGGGGAGGCCATCATGTAGACATGACGTTTGGGAACACATAATGCAAACAGAAATGCTTCTCTGAGAAGAATCCTAAACTATTCTTAAACAAATAATGCAAGAAAAGGAAAAAGGGGGAACTTAACCTGGGGGGATGTGGTAGCAAGGTATTCCTGTGCTGCTCTGCAGGTTTTGATTTCAGCAGCACTCCTGCAAAGCAGTGTCTCTGCATCCTGTGCAGACATAACTATTATCCTTCAGCCTGGTAGTTCTTCCAGAATGTATCATTTTTGCTGAAACTTTGCTCTTTCCAAGAGAAAAGTGGGTTTTTTTTTTTCACCCTAAAGGTGCAGTTGTCATTCACTTATGAAACTCAAGATACATTCCATGCTCTCTTGATAATTAGATAGAAAGCCAACTTCCATCTTTAAATCCATCAGGTGATTTTTAAATCCACTCACTGTTGCAGCCGCTGCTGCCTCTAGTGCCTGCTCGTTCGGGACTGTGCTGACTTGGGCCTCCACGGGCTGCCCTTCCTGATAGTGAATGGAAGAAAAGAAAGGGATGAAGAGGAAAACAAAAAGAGAAAGGGAGACGAATGGAGGGGACATGGGAGGATGAAAAATGGTCAGAGAAGGGAGAGGGAGTGTCTTTAACTGGGCTGATCTTTGACTCGCTTAACATCCTAAAAGCTGTCTGCCATACATGCAGGGAGAATTTTCAAGTATCCTCAGTGCACGTGTGCCAGGTTCCTGCATTTATATAAAAGATACTTTACAGTATAGTTGGAAACCTAGAGAGTATCACAGAAGGCCACCTCTCACATAATGACTGTGTAAATGTCTATTTTTTTCCCTTTTAATTGCTATTTTTTGCCATCCAAACTGCTTTAGCGAAGACAGCTGATAAGTCTGCCAGCCAATTAAGCTCACATCTCTGTTTTCACACTGTCAGCCTAGCAAAGGCACAGAAGTGCAACCAGCAAGACAGTGTTCCCAAACCATCTGTCAAAGCCCAAGCCAGACACATCTTTCATATCATTACCAGCATAAAGGGTTTTTAAAAGCAGGTATGATGCTGGATCCTGATCAGAGGGGCAGGCAGGCAACACTTTTTCTCCAATACAACCCATCTGCCTTTCTGCCTCAGAACATGCAAAAACGTTTTACATGTCACAATGCAGTGTGAACCTAAGTATCCAAGATCAAGATGGAGGACATAGCTTTTCAACCATCATTAGTTTTTGTACTGGAAATGTAAGAGTTAGTCACCCACCAAGTGCTTTCTCCTTAAATATTGATGGCGAAGGACCAGGGGTTTAGCTACCAGCATCCACGGCACACACAGCAATGCCACCACCACAAGGAAACACTGGAGGCCTTTCTGGAAAAGAAACGAGTCTCAGATTATTTAGTTGCAGTCCATCTTCAAACACACAAAACCTAGCAAAGGGTCCTGTGAACACTGAGCGACTGAACCCTCGGAGTGTGTGGATGCCTCAGTATCACTCACTTTTCCAGGGACAGCAAGATGTGCTGTACTTAATGCCTGCTTGCAGTTGCCTCACCTGACTGTACACAGCATGTAATGCTCATATTGGTTTAGATTAGGAAAAAACCCTAAAGGGGTCTGCAGGGAATGAGAATTGGGCAGGTGTCTGATACTGCCGGGCAGAAAAGGTGTTTAGTGTGTTAGCTAAGCTTAGAGGCACCACATTGCAGATGCAGGATAATACTCCTAATCATTTTCCACTAGTGTTCTGGAGTCAAATAACTTATGTTCAGACTGATACAAATTCCTGCTACAGGGAACTCTTCAACATTACATAGTGTCAGGCTTCGGAAGTGATGCCATGTTACCTCTGTCACAGAGGAAAAACGTTTCACAGTTATTCTGAGGTCACTGGAAGACTCTCATTTCATGAAACATCTCTGATTTTATTCCAGCAAGAACACGTACCTGCCCTTTGTAAAGCATCTTATTACTGGTATCACTATAGGAGAACAGAAACATGTTGATAAAATGTATTAAAAGGCTTGGTGCATCCTTTGAGGTGTGGGCGTCGTAGGCTGTCCATTTGTAGAAAATGAGAATGACAAGGTATCCAAAGAGTGAGGACATGAAAATCATTTCAGGAATAAAACCGAGGTATATGTTCAGTGGCTTCTTGAAATAGCTACAAGAAGAAAGAAAAAAGCAGAGTTTAACATTGTATTTGGTTAGCACTGAGCATAGGTAGGGCAAACACTTCTTATGAGAACGTCTAAGAGCGTCTTTGGAACAAAAGTGCAGGAGCTCAGCATTTTGATTGCTGGGCCTAAACACAGAATCCCATTCTGGAGGGGGTTTGAGGGGGACCTATAGAACTCATCCAACCCAACTCACTGCTAAAGCAGGTTCCTCTCACTCAGGGGGCACAGGAACGTGTCCAGGTGGGTTTGGAAACCTCCCAAGAAGGAGCCTCCACACCCTCCCTGGGCAGCCTGGGCCAGGGCTCCCTCACCTCAGCACCAAACAGATTTTTCCCTCCTGTTCCAGTGTAATTTCCTCTGTTCCAGCCTGTGTCCGTTACCCCTTGTCCTGGCACTGATCATTACAAAAAAATACTGGCCCCATCCTCTGGCATCCACCCTTTAGGGATTTCTCAGCATTAACAAAGCCACCCCTCAGCCTTCTCTTCTCCAGCCTAAATAGCCCCAAGTTCTGCAGCTTTTCCTCCTCACAGACGTGTTCCAGCCCCCTGATCATCTTGGTAGCCCTGTACTGGCCTCTCTTCCCTGTCTCTCTTGAGCTGGGGAGTCAAGACAAAGTAACTGTCTGCCATGCACGGTTCTACATGTGCAGAGAGAAACAGCTGTATTGCACCCTCTGGTCAGAAGGTTAAAGTCTGATGGGTTTCTGCATCTTGAACTAATGCACACACAGCACTAAGAAATTTCCCTCCCTACCATGAGAAAACAAAGAGCAAGGCACTTACATATGGTTGAGAAGACTCAATGCAACACCAAAGAGCATGTGAATAATGCCAAGAATCACAGACATCTTCATCTTAAATGAGTTGAGGAAGGCCAGCTTATTGCTGGCAATATTCCAGATCTGTGAAAGACAACAGGGTCAGCCAAACACCAAGTACAAGAAAAACAGGAGAAGGAAAATGTTCACTTGCAGCTGAACAGTGTTCACCTAGGAAGTACTAGGCTGTTAAGAGCAGTTTCTTTAAAGAAGTGTCTGTCATAGATCTCTTTCTCAGCAAGTGAGCAGACAACCTTTTCTGCTAGGAATACTGTCCTACAGCAAATGATAGAATCATGAACTGGTGGAGGTTGGAAGGGAACTCTAGAGATCATCCAGCCCAATCCCCCTGCTATAGCACATTACCTAGATCAAGTCAGAATCACAACTGATCCTACCATCAGAGTAGGAATTAAACCTTGTTTGTTTTTAGGGTAGGGAAGAGTTGCAGGAAGAAAGGGGGCTGTATCCCTAACATAAGAACAAGAAGTAATCCATGTAAATGAACAGTGAGCACGTAGTTCTCCATTTCTGCACTTCCTCTTTAACGTGGAGCAGATGCAAGTTTTACACCAAATATTCCAAGCAGTGTTCAGAGCAGTGCTATGGGTGTAGGCAGATGCAAAATGACAGCATTACTGGGAAACTTACAATTCCAAGACTGACTGAAGAGAGAACATTCCCCAAGGTACAAAAGTAACTACATGAAGGAAATCACAAGTCTAGCCAGATTTGATTGCAGATTTGACTGCAGGTTAGAAAGGGTGGGAGAGAAACCTTCTATGTCCATTGAACCAGTCTCTCTATCCTGAATCTTATAATTCAACAGTGTTTCCAACATTGACAGAGAGTTTCCTGAGGGAATAGTTGGGCTGTGGAAATCTTTCAGAGTGAACTGGACAACATCTGTCATCTTCTCTTGACCCAGAGGATGTTGTTGAAGGACTGAAATGGAAGGAAGAGCTCTTACCGGGTCAATGCCAAAGGGGTAAGGTCCACCAAACACCCCTGGAATGGCAGGGTTCAGCTGAAGCAGAGGAGTAGTTGCTACCACAGCATCTCTGTTTGGGTAGAAGTAGATGACACAAATATTAACATGAGGCATGCTGTCCTCTTTCTCTAAAAAATACCAAAAAATTCCCTCTGAGTGTGAGGAACATCTCAAATTGAGAGAGCTTTAAGGTTCCTGTGTGATCCTAGAGATTCTCCTGAATCAATAACAAACCTGCTTCTTGACCTGTTACTGAGTGTCACGAGAAGGGAAGATGCAGGGGATAGGAATCTCGCCATGCCTATGACATGAAAGGTGCTAAACTGCATCTTTACATTTGAAACTTGGTAGGTTTTACAGCCCTCTTCCAATTTTACTTGAGACTGAGTTGAGAAGTTTTGGTTTTCGTGAGCTGGGAGGACAATGGGGAATGATGAATCACCTGCTTATCCCCATCACTCCTTATGTAGGCACCAAGTATTTACTCACGACCAATTTCCTTTTGAGAACATCGGCCGGACACTCCATGAGGAACCAAACATATTAAGGGACTTTGAGAAGCAGTCGTTGTAGATGAGGCCCGTGTAAATGGAGAACAGTCCCATCAGCAGGATGATGTATCGACCACTAAAAACCATGTTGAACATCTAGGATAAAAAACACCCCCAAAAGAACAAAGAAAGTCCGTGAGAACAAGACACAACGACCATATGCAGGGATTAAGGGTTTGCAAGAGGTAGCACTGCAGAGGAGAATCTGGGTACAGAGGATAAATAGGCAGCGTGACTGTCTACAGAGTATCTGGGATTAGCTGAAGAGGATAAACTGCACTCCACACACTGATGTAAAAACCCCCAGCTGGCAGCATTAGTCTGGAACTAGGCAGCACAGACCCTGTTCGGCTTTTTGTATGCTCTGTCAATGGATCTTAGCTCTGGTTCACCCCCTGCCAACCTAAGCCCTGAGCACTAGATCAGCAAATAGGAAGAATCCTGGAGATACAATTGACACATGTAGAAATGAAGAGTTCTGCAGTCACTGAACCCCTTTAGGATCCGATTAAGTTTTGGGTGGTTTGTTTCTAACAGTTTGTCTGCTACACCTGGTAACTTCCTTCCAACAACTGAAATGAATATTTCCTTTAAACACAGCAGGGAAAAACCAAAGGAACTTGCTACTATTATGAAATTAATGGGTATTGTCAATGCAAGGAAGAGAAGAGGCGAGTAAACCAAGCTGCCACTCTTTGTTTTCGATGCAAAGCTCTGCACAACCCACCACTTTACCTCATTGTCACTCTTCTGTGACAGAATACGACTTTCCCTGAGCACCATCCAGACAGCAATCAGAGTCATCAAGATTCCATGGCCAAAATCTCCAAACATCACCGCAAACAGAAACGGGAAGGTGATGATCGTGTAGGGTGCTGTAAAACAAAAGATGATGCTCTTATGCACTTCAGCAATATAATTCCCAAGTTTCCCCCCTCGCTTCTGAAAGGTTTAAGCGCTCTACTAGAAGGTTTCACATAGGATAAACAAGGGAGACAGATGTCTTGGGACTTTCTAAAGTCTGAACTCACCTGGATTTATTTCCCGGTATGTTCCAATGCCATAAGCATCAACAATGTTTTGGAAGCCACAAGTAAACTTGTTAGTTTTATTGTATGTTGGTGGGGTCTGATTGGTTTGCATCCTGTTTAAAATAGATGGGACAGTAGATCCGCTGTGCTCCTGTGTAAAAGAAACAAAAAAGGATGATTAGAAACCCCACTCTCAGAGTAAATGTCTGGAAGACAGAGTTAAAACACTGCTTTCCTGTTAAGAGTTTGGAAAACTACAAGCTTCCATTTTTGTAGGTACACTTGCACAATGAGAAATATACTTGAGCAGCTAGAAAGGTTGCTGAGTTTCTGCTCTCCACGTTGTACAGTGGGAGGAGAAGGGCTGGTAGTAAGGATGAGCATTGTCTGATCAAGACAGACAAGAAAAACTCATGCAAGAGTTTGTTCCTCTTTTTTTTTTTTAGCAGCAAATGAAAGGAATTCAAGACACCCAACTCTTGGTCTATCTGAGCTTGGTAATGTCCTGGATAGCTCCCTTCAGTATATTCCACTAGATATCCAAACAGCAGGACAAAAGACCATGACCAGGTTAACTAAATACACCAAAGGACTCAAACACAGGAAAATGTTTTACCATTAACAGCATTCTCCTGAACTTAAAGCTTTACATTTGCTGCTAAGTTTATCTATAAACCACAACTCCTGCACATTAATTCAACTGTCCTCTGTGAGGACTGACTCAAACAGCCCAGAGGGATGATTTTCAGAGACTGTCAATTCGGAAAAATCAATTAATCCATGCTGTGCTTGACAACAGTTGATAGTCTGTGGCAGACAGCAGTTACTCACAGTGCCTCTCCTGAGAGCAAACTGGATGGAATCGAGGTCAGCAACGGGACACCAGACTTCAGCAATCAAGCACTTCTGTGTCACATCGATGTTGCACAGGTTCAGGGTATGGTAGATGGCCTTCATCTTGCGTACTTTGATGAACCAGACACGGATATTTTTAGCAGCTGCCTGCAAAACCCTTTGGCGATGATCCTCTGTTTGGTTCAGCACCTTTCACAGTGAAACAGAATGAAGATGAGGCCAAAAAGAAAAAAAGTCATCAACCAAAACTCAAGTTTACAGAACTTAAAGGTTACAGAAGTGCACTGTGAAATTGGGCTGCCCAACAAGACAAACTTTACCCATGAAGGGTGGATGGATGAGCCCTCTCCCCCGTCCCACACACCAGTCTGCCACATGCCTGCAATGTGTGCCTTAGCCACCATATTATCTCTGCTAAAAGGTTTCAGGGCTTCGTTCCAGGGATACTTTTTGACTACTTTCCTCCTCCAACTCCCAGGTCAGTCGCTATTTCAAACAATGAACTGTTCAGAGATCACAGAGAACATTTTTTTTTTCCTCCACCCAGGTTAAAAGAGCAGAGAAGAGTTCTACACAAGAGGTGTACACTGCCTTAAGAAAACACACAAAGATTGCAAAGAAAGGCTCTCTTACCCAAGGGAAAAGGAGAAAGTGTTTTCTACTGAGGGTGTTTTCCAACTGGAACATATCTAACTCATGCCAAGTCAGATTTCCAGCTTGGAAAGTCTTAGACTCGAGGGAAAGTGAGGACATGGGGTACATGCAGCTTTGACTCCTACTAGCTAAATTGCTTCTGAGTTCTTATCTACTTTAACATTGCTAAACAGCTGTCCTAGGCAACTCCCAGCTTCAGAGAGTTTCTCTATCAAATAAGCAGTACAAATCCACCATTCTTCCCTTTAGTTTCTGAACATTTGCTCTTCTTTTTTGTCTCAAATCCTTTAAATTCTCCTGCACTACAACATACTGCTTTTCCTCCTTGAAGAGAGCATCAAATATTTCAGAGCTGGCACACAGTAGGTTTAGGTTACTGACTACTTTTTTTTACCAACACTCAGGCTGCTGCACAAGAGTTTTTAGTTGTAAAGCAGAAGCTCTTCAGGACAGTGCAAGGTGAAAATATGAAGATAGGCAGGAAATAAAGAATAGCTAAGTTAAAGCTGGCATCGTTATCTCAGCTAAAAGTTTAAATACTTTCAAAGTTCTCACAGATGAAGCAGGCGATTTCACAGGCATGCCTTCAGAGCTGGAAAACATCGTCTCTCCTTACACATGCATATTCCTCTCTCCTCCTTGGTATGCAGTTCTCTGTCAATGCTGTACTTACATGTATATAATTAACTGCTCAGCCCTCCAGAAAGATCAAACCACCCCACCATCCTAAACCCTGGCAAAGAAAACAACCGAGCAGTCTCCAAACATCGTTCTTGCACTGCTGAGCTGCTGCTGGTCCTGAGCTACCTGGAGCTGGAAATATGGTAATCTAATAGGGCCAAAAAATCTCTTAATAGGATTCAGGGACATTTTCCACTATACTATTAAGGAAAAAATAGGGCATTGACCCCAGTTATTTTACCATCTGAAGATCATCAATTCTGGTATTGACACCAGAAGCCATTTCCTTCCGCTCCTGTGGCGTTTCTGGGCATGGGTAGAGGGAGGCACGGAATCTGAAAGACATGCAAGCCACCTTAGAAATCAGCCAGGGAAATAGATGGCTGAGCCTGAACACAGAAATAAAGCAAGCGGCACCTCAAGAGAAGTTTCTGACCAGCAAAGACTGCCAAGCAGTTTCAGCCTTTAAATCAGGTGGGTAGAGAAGTTTGCTTTAGGACAAAACAGAAGCTGAATGCTTAAGAAAATAGAACTGGAAGAAAATCCTCTGCTCCTTATGCTGACAATGTCTCAAAGGCACTGTCACAAAGCTGATTAGCCACCCATTAGTTCAGGGTGCTGCTATCTTGCCAAAGCAGCTGCTTCTAGACCATTGTTGGTCTTCCCTGTGAAAATATCACCTGCTGCCATACCAAGAGGTCTGTCCAAGAGTTCAACACTTGAACTCCTTTCTTTTTAGTCATTCTTTAGAAAAGCATTATAGGCTTGGGGAGTGGCTAGTTTGAGTGTAAAATATGCTTCAGCTACTTATGACCCATTTTATTTGCTGTCAAAATATGCAATTCCTACAGTCACTGTGGAATCAGTTGAAAAATATTGATGTTAAGTCATGTCAGTCTGTTTCAAGTATCTGAGAGAGCTGCCCAGCTGTAAGGCTTTCATACCCTTCACATATCTTCTTGACTCTGTTCTTCAGCTGGTCGCCTTGGAAGAAGATGATAAACACCGACTTGTGCACATAGTCTCCCTAGAAGAGAAGACAGAGTGCACTGTAACAGCTCAGGTATTCACAGAAACTAGCACTATTGCATATTACAAGTGAGTTCTGCTTTTCCTTCCTCTGAATTCGGACATACAGAGCTCGTATCTGGCTGGTGTGTCATGAATGTAGCCTAGCAACACTGAAATGGTCACAAGGAAGGTAATTTTCTTAGCCTCAGTATAGATTACACCTATTGTACTTGCCTATGCTGAAGGAAAATATCCTAGATTACCTATTATCTATTCTATGTAATACAACAAACAGGAAAACCTGGCAAGATCCCCAAAAGAACAGAGGTATAATGAAATACTTACCAGCACTTAGTGCAGACAGTTCACCTACAGAATCACGCAAAAAGCTAATGAGTGAATGAAAATAAGATGAAGCAGAGTTTAACAACTGTGATTCTCCAGGGAGGCCAACGGCACATTCTTTGCACAGCTGCTTTCATGCTGGTAGCCAGGTCCCTTTTCCTGCGTTTGTTGACAAGTTATTGTTCTACCTTACTTAGGAAATTTTAACATAGTGTTTCAAGAATAATTCCACTAGGTGTAACCTCAATTTAAGGAAGTGCTGCACAGTAAGAACAAAGTCTCTCCTAGCAGACAGAGAATTCAACGGGTCAACTACCAGCAGTCGGTGGGACAAGGGAACAAATCAGCCGTACATGAGAAATAGAGAGGCGGTTTCCTGAGTTCCAACTCTTCTACCTCTGTTCCAGTGCAGCTTACACAGAGCTTTTATCAGTCAAGAGCAAGAGGTTCCCAAAGAAGCCTGGGCACTGTCCAGTGACTTGAGCAAAGGGGACAGTGAATGTAAAAATAGGCCCAATTTCAACATTTACTAGTTAAATCTGAAATAAAGCTGACAATTCTCAGGTGGATGATTAGAGTATTGATCATCAAATTAAGAAAAATGAAAGGTCCAAGTTCAGAGTAAAGGAGCTACAGATGTTATACACTGCTGACGGGCAAAACAGCCTCTTTCATGGAGGATTACTGCTTATTCACAGCTGCATGCAGGAGTTGCACTTGTAGACTGTGCCAGAGAAGGGACTATGCCCCACTGCAGTACAAATTTTGAGTTGTTTTACCCTCCCTTTCAACTGCATTCACCATCACCCTGCTGGTTTTGTTTTAATAAAACAGGAAAGCTTGTGTCACTAAAACCCCAGAGGCTGCAAGTAGGGACGGAAGCGAAAGGATGCAACACAAACATCTGCCTGCATGGAGCCTGTTGATGGGTAAAGGCTCAGATCTATAGATCTTACACCCTGTTAGACATCTGAGACTTTTGCTGCTGTAAGCAACCGCTCCTTTTACCGTTACGGGGTCCTCCAGCGGGTTTTCGATCTCCGCCTGCCGCAGGAAGACGTTCCCTCGGCACACTCGCCACAGCATGCGCTCGAACATGGGGATGCGCTCTCGGTTGATCACACCAGCCACAAACCTGTCAAGGGGACAGCACACACCTTCAGGTCTGCACCTAAGAGAACCCACAGCCTAACAGACAAAACACTGATGGCAACTGGAGCTTCGCATCGGACAGAAAGAGGTAAAAATGCTGGTTTAAAATCAGCCTTTCTATGCCAAATGGAAGGGCCTCTGAAGGTCTCAGTAACACTTACAGGTATTTAAAAGGTGTCTGTCAAGAGGATGGGGTGGCACTTTTTTCTGTCATCTCCAGTGACACGACAAGGGGTGACAGGCATAAGCTGGAACATCAAAATGTTCCACTTGAACACAAGGAGAAACCGCTTTGGTGTGGAGGTGAGGGAGCCCTGGCCCAGGCTGCCCAGGGAGGGTGGGGAGGCTCCTTCTCTGGAGGTTTCCAAACCCTTGTGTGCCCTCTGATCGAGGGGAACCTGCTTTGGCAGGGGAATTGGACTAGATGATATCTAAAGATCCCTTCCAATCCCTATCATTCTGTGATTCTATGAAGACACAGAAATAAAAACATAACAAAAATGATACCACTGTATCACAAGCTGTGTCTTTTAACAGATTGAGATCATCTACTAAAGACAGTTATAATTTAAAGGAAAAACACATGCATTTAGACATACAGTTTCTCTTCCTGATAGTCTTAATCACAGTAAGTTCCTGGTACATTTTATAGTAGTCATGGCTACCACTGACTGTGCTCTAGGGATGTGCTTCGGAAGAACTCACTGGTTCAAAACCACTACATTCAGATGAAGAATTACACAGTACAAAGGCAGCCTGGAAGCAGCCAATAAAGAGGATACAGAACTACACGTTTGTTTCAGAGCATTGTGGACTCAGAGTAGTTAGTAGCTTCAACAAAGCTTTGAGAGCTCAGAATGTCTGAAAAAGCAACCAGAACAGATTTACCAGGAACAAACCAGTATAATTTGTTTCTTTGTGCAGAGTAGCACAAACTGGGAAATGAATGTACAAAACAGAACAGAGACTAACAGAGGGTTCTAGATCACCCTTAATCTGCTTGATCTGCCACTCTGGAAGTTTCCACAGCTGCTGTGGATTCCTCAGGCTGAACATAATCTCACGATCCTAAAGGCAGATAAAAGGGAGCACAAAGTGCTGTTACCCAAGTCGTAGTGGGGTGCCTCTTCCCATCTCACTTGGTTCCAGGAGCGAAGAGGATTCCTCCAACAGGTCTGGATCCGCCATCTGCTGATGATGCAATTCAGCCTGAATTCACAAATCAATTAATATCTAATGAAACTAGTTAGTGGCATGCAGGGAACGAGGAACCAGGAGATAGTTTGGGGAGACAAAAAAAGAAAAGAAGAAGAACGAACGTAAGACAGCAGAGAGAGGAACTAGATGACAGAAAAGACAGCAAGAATCATACAAGGGAGGAGAAAAACGAGAGGAAAAGTGGAATGTCTCAGCAAAGCTTCCATACAAAAAAGGCCTGAAGATTGCTGGAACAGAACAATAGGACTGTGGGATAGATCAAGTCTGAAGAAAGGCAGAATTCAAACAAAAAAATTAACAACTTTTAAATACAAGTCATGTTCCCAAGAACTGCTTTTCAATGTCACAAAACAGTGACATCCTTTACTCCCATCCTTCCCTAGATCTTAAATGGGGAAGAATGTGAAGGTAGATGCTGACTCCCTCTTGCGCAACTTGTGCATTTTCTGCAGACTAATAAAGACATAAAAGGCATTTCTAAGAGGTGTCTGAGAAATTACACATGCACGCAGAGCAGTCTAGGACCTTGTTCTATGCCAGAGGAAGAACGATGCTCAGGTAAGTCTTCCACAGACAGTTCAAATGACCTTAGGGCAGCTTGCAGCTTCCCAAGGCTGTAGCCCCACCACCAGTCATGCACGACCTGCACATCCTGCACGTGCCAGACTTCTGCCATACTCCAAAGCAAAGGCAATACTGAAAACCTCATTTATTTCAGAATTACATGCCAACAGCTTGATTGATTCCATGTCACTTGTCACATTAGCATAGACACAGGGTTGGAATCGGTAACAAAACCTGCAAGTACTGGATGGTAATTCTCTTTAGTGACTTTACAAAGTTCTCCCTCCAGGAGAAACACACAGTATTCCCAGTCTAAAAGCCTGCCTACTGATTCAATCTTTTCATTCTTCAAGATATTTATCCATACTGACTCTATGTATGATTGCCAGACCCATAAGATGCATTGCTTGGGGCAGTCTGAGGACACTGCTCATCTCTTCCTAGCCAGGCATGAAAGTAGGATGCTGGTTTATACTGTCCTTTCTGCACACCATCTGTCAGTATACCAACTTTGCAGGCTACAATTCTCAGGAACATAGCTTGTATCAGCAATTGAGGTCACAAAGGATGTTCAAATCGCATCCTCTTGTGCACCATCCTTCGTACTTTGTTCAAACACGCATCACAGTCATTTCTACTTCTGCAGGTTATATAACGAAATGACAAAAATTACAGTCCCTTGGGACAAACAAAGGGCCAAATTCTACACCCTCTGTGGTAGGCAGGAGGTCTTCCCCACAGAGCCATCAAGGGGACTTGCCAAAATGAGCTTGAAGGTAGAATTTGACCCTAGAACACATAAAATACATGCACACATACAGTGCAGCCTTGCAAAAGTATATAGCTAGCTCAATGACTCAGCCATAGGTTCTTTATTTGTGCAACAGTTGCATCATAATTTAAGTGGGAAAAAAACCCCTTCACAACATTTTATTTGCACATCATTAAAAGTATTTACCACATACAAGTTTTTGCAAGGCTGACATCAAACACGACCCAGTTGCTCGTACAAACACTTGCTTTGGCTTACGGATGTTACAAAAGGGAGCCTTTAATTTAAGTCCAGAAAGCCAACAAGAAGAATTTCTGATCCTTTCAACCTTAAGGTAACTTGTTGCAACACCAAAAACTGAATGAAAAAACTTGTTTCAGAGAGGACACGGTAAAAATAAGGAAGTTTGGTACTCCACAACAAAACATACAGACCAAAGATACCAGTGAGTATTTGATATCTAGATTTCAGGATGTTGAAAAACATTTAAGTTACAATTTTAAGAGGCTTGTATTGTATTTATCAGCAACCAAGATACTCTCTGTGATAATCTTTGTGAGGTGCATCACATCTTAGCATATGGAACACACAAAAGGCAGATAGCACACGTGACAACTTTGGATCTGCCTCCCTTGAGAGATTATCTACCTTTACTAATACCTCTGACCCTTTGGAGCTATGCATCCTTTATTCAGGACACTATGAAGCAAACATAAGCCTTGCTTAGAGGGGTTAGACCAGTTTTACTAAACAGGAACTTTCTTACACGAGGATCATTTGCATAACAAAACCCTACATTCTTTAAATTCACCCCTCAACTCCTTTGATTTGATGACTGCACCCTTTTCCCTTTCTAGAAAGGAAACAGCACATCAGCCTTGGTTCTGGTTGTGGAAGGATAACCAAAGCAGCCTTATGAGACTGAATGGAAATTACAAATTGAGAGACTATTTGAAAATGAAAGAGCTACGCAGAAAAAAACAAGGCTCTGGGAAATTTACTTTGGCCAAGCATTTTCAGCAGCAGCAAGTGAAATATTACAGTTATGGTGAAGTACTTTCTACTACATCCTTCAGGACTGGAAGAACCCAAGCACTTGCATGTCAGTAATTGGAATGCAGACCATTCATTATTAAACAACCTTCAATTGCTTATTGTTCACCCAGATCAGCACCTTTAATCTCAAGGCCTAAAAGAGGTTCATTTTCCCTCCTCTTGATCATTATTGTGATCACACAATGCCATACAATTCAAGCCCCTTCCAGGTCACAAACAGAACAAGGATCAATTTTCACAAGAACTAAAAAAGATCCATTCCACCATCTAACTTGTTAACCCAGAGCCCAGACAGAGATGACGAATGCAAAACAAACAGAAGAGAGCAGATGGGGAGAAGAGTTAAGAGGAAAGAGAGACAGGGGACTGCATGCCATTAACCATTACTTTTCCAGTCTTCTTTTACGCTCACACTCTAGGCAAAACTGTCAGAGAAATCTCTCCAGCTCATACTGCTCTTCATAAGCAAAGACAAGAAGACTGAGAAAAGGAGCATAATCATCAACACGTTGAAACAAGAAATGGCTACTTGGACTAGAATGGTCATGTGAAGAATAAGTGAAAAGAATTTTGCCTTCCTCCCTCCCCCAGGCACAAACTCCGGAGAGTGGAGCAAATGCCAAGTACCAAGCAATCTGGACAGTATGCCATTTCTTGTGCAACTTCATACTATGAATAGCACAATTTTAATTACAAGTTACTGAAGTCTTCAAGTGTTGAAGGTACTGTGCAAATGACAGCATGAAGAAATGAGGTGTTCATCACTTTGGGATAATAATTAAGACTGCACAAGGCTTAAAAATCCTGGACTGGTCAGGATCTCTTACACACTGTTTGCTGTTTAATTGTGAGAACTGAAACAGTTTTAGGTTTTCAACACTTCTGTGTTACTGAATTTCACATATCAGCTGTTCAGTTGGCTTTCACACACAGCAGTACATGTTATTTGTTGTTCTTTGTTTTATTATTACAGAAAACAGTTATCAAGGAGGAGCAAGAACCTATCTAAACTTTCAGTCACCAGTTCCTTTAGGTCTGACATGAGTTCCCTTCTCTGGGTCACCTGACATAAGACTGTTTAGAAAAGGGATTTTGACCTTTAAATTTAGCATGAGCATACTGTACTTGAAGAAAGGCACTCGGCAGCTCTCACCAGAGAGGTCAGTAATTAATAAAGAAGCAGGAGCTGTACTTGGTTCTACTCAGTATAGGCAGGCAGTAGCACCTTCACGCAGCTAAGTAACGGACTATAAGGTTAATGATGTTTTGTCCAGGGAGATACTTGTAGGTGAATGTTCAACAGTGAAAGACAAGGACTTTTTTTGATACCAAAACCAACCCCATCACCAATCAACCAGTGTGTTAGCAGTGACTAAGACTTGTGCAGGCACAGGGACAACCTTAATGCCCGAACAGGCAGCATCTCTGTGCCAAGAACCCAAACACCAAACCGTCACATAAAAGGTCTAAAGTTTGCAGGAGCCCAGCTCTACTTGATCACAGCCTTTGTAACAGCAGAAGCCATATCCGTTAAGAACTCTTTGATCAAATCCTTGGATTAGAGGAAACAGGATGTGTACTCAGCAAAAACACATCCTCACCATTCTAAAAGGAACCACACAGGAGCTCTTTGAGAAGACTCCTTAGACTCAGAGATACCCAAGCCTTCCAACAAATGACTATGTCTTCTCCCATGGAGGCTTTATGTCTGCCTCATGAATGACATCAGAGAAGCTCTTCTCAGGTTCCGTGGAAGAGCTGCCAGTTTCTGTCCTAACTGATATCTGACAAAGCATTGAACATTCCCAATGGCAGCTTTGCTCCAGAACTTACCTCTGAAAGCTTTAGGGTTTGATCAAAGGCTCAAATAAATGAATGAATAATCTATTGCTTCAGTGGACTTTGTATTTTGACCCTAACAAGTAATCTTCACGTAACATTTCCAAGGCTGAGGAGAAGTTAACCTTTATTGCAATCTCTCTGTGTGAGACACGGCTGTTATCTGCCTGTGTACCAAGGAAACTCTTATCCACTGGACAAAGTGCTCAAGGGAGCACCAAGTTTTTGGTCTGTTGGTGTGCTTTAAAAACTACCCGTATCTTAATTGTTTCACACCATTTTCTTCCAGAATAAATAGCCCTTGCTTAAACAAAACTCAACACCACAAGAGGCAAACCATGGGTAAAATGGAAAAACCATGAGGAAAAAGGAAAACAACTTGAGAAGCTTTCTTAAACAAAGCATAAAAATGACCCTGCTGTCCAAAACAGGCGCTAAAAAGAACCTGTATTTCAGAATAAATATGGTGAGTTGTGGGAGAAGAACCAGCTCCCCAAGCGTTAACCCGCCCCCGGTATTCTGACCTCATCAAAAAACTGCTGAGTTTTACGCAGTATGAACTTTAATTCCGTCAGCTCCAAGAAGTTTCTCTTCAGAGCCTCCTGGTTTGTGTTGATTTCTTTAAGCTCGTTTTCGATTTTCTCAAAGTTCGCCTGCAAAACACGAGAGATGGAAGGAAAAAAGGGACTTGAAGCAATTCCATAAGTGCTGTGAGGGCTATTTAAACAAGGAAGTGGGCAAAATGCTTTATATCCCCATAGAGTTAAGCCTCCAGCCTGTGACATTTGTGATTTACGACATTTTCTTCAGGCAACCTGAAGCTTTTCATGCTCAGCCAGCCTTTTACAGGCTGGGTTTATATGTTGTTCTTCAAATCATTGAAACGTTAACATACACCCACCATGAAACTTGCATTTCCAACAGTTTTTAGACTCCTTTAAATGGGTGAAATCCCTCCTAAGTACTTTCACTTCTGTGTTTGCATCAACACACAAACAAAACAATGCGTGTGAGTCAAAAATCATCCTGAGGTGAGGTGGTGGCACTGCAAGTGCAGCTGGGAACTGTGGTAAATGCACCTGTGCCATTAAATTCACTGGGTAGCTTCCAGTGGAGCTGATTTCCCCCCTTTCCACCTAGAATCAAACACAACTTGGGTCTCAACACACATCATTACCTCCAAGTCAATCATATCACGTGGAAAAGGCACCTCTGGGTTTTCACCAGTGTCCATGATAGGAATGTTTGCTTTTTTAATCTCCTTCTCGACAAACCCTGGAGAGACAGCAATGTGAATGTTAACTAAACAGATGTTTCAGTGTCAAATCACCACTGAAGCCTCCACCTTGCCTGACCAGCAGCTGTGAGTTCTTTCACCTCCTCTTCTAAGGTGGTCTTATTTGTTAAGGTTATCTTTTGGGCAGGAAGTGCATCCCTGGAGGCAGGCTAATTGGCTGATAAAACAGCAGAAAGGTGGCCTTCACAGCTCTGGTAAGCACTGTGTTTCCTAACACTGCCTTGCAGATTTCAGAGCTAGAGATTGTAGCAAGGTGGGGGTCAGTCTCCCCAGTAATTAATGACAGGAAAAGAGGAAATGACCTCAAGTTGCACCAAGGGAGGCTGAGATTGCTGCTGAGAAAGAGCTTTTTTCCCCCTGAGAGGGGTGTCAGCCCCTGTGCCAGGCTGCCCAGGGAGGTGGGGGAGTGCCCAGCCCTGGAAGGATCCCAAAGCCATGGAGCTGAAGTGCCTAGGGCCAGGGGTTAGTGGTGGGCTGGGCAGTGTGAGTGCAGGGCTTCAACTCCAGGTGCTTAGAAGTCTTTTCCAACCTAAATGACACCGTGGTTCTATGATATTAAACCCCTGAAAGAAACGTACTTAGCTTTCGGTCCATTTCTTCGCATCTCCTGACCTCATTAACGAATTTGCGCTGGAACACGTTCACGTCTGGGTTCAGCTGTGGAGAGACAGAAAGAGGCCTTTCCTCAGCGACATCCCCGCCCGAGCCACTGCGGCAGCGAGGAGCGGCTCTCGCGGGGCGGCACCCGCAGGCTCGGAGGGGCCGGGGGCTGCGGCCGTCGTCGGGGGCATTGCCGGCGAGGGGCGGCCGGTACTCACGTCGCGGAACTGGACCTTCCCAAGCTCGCCCAGCTCGCTGACACAGCAATACGCGGCCTCGGACTGAAGGAAGAGCTGGGCCAGGGTCATCTCCTCGCTGCGGAACAGTTCCCCCATGACGGCTCCGTCCCCGCCGCGGCCTCTGAGGAGAGACGCCGTAAGAATGGAGCCCGGGCGGGCTCGGGACCGGGACGGAGCGGGGCACAGGGTTGGGGGCCGAGCAGGATGGGGCCTCCTTTCACCGCCACCGCTCCACCCTCCCGGCCCCAGCGCCAGGTGCGAGGCGGGAGCGCAGCCGGCCCAGCGCGACCCCTGCCCGGCCCCGCCACGTTACCTGCCGCAGCCCCCGCGAAGCCCGGACGCGCTGCGGCCGCCTCCAGCTGATCCGCCGCGGCTGCCGTCGCTGACGTCACCGGGCGCGAGGGGCGGCGTCACGCGCGCGCGTCTCCTAGCGACGGCGAGGCCGCGCCACGGGGCGGGGGGGGAAGGAGGCGGCCGAGACGCCGGTTGCACCGGGGCCGATGGCGTCACCTGCCCGGTCCACATCCTCCCCTCGTCTCCTCACCTCCCCTCGCCTCCAATCCGCCGCCGCTGATGGTGCCGTGACTCAGGCCGTGGTGTCACGGTCGCTGTGGCCCAGGCGCGAGGGCGCGGCCTGTCCTCGCCGGTAGGGCCCGGCCCTCATCTCCGTGAGGCACAGTGAGGTCAGTGAGCTGAGCCCTGCAGCCACAGGGACTGCCCACAGGTCCTTCCACCACCTCATTCACGTTCCAGTGCATCAAGGGTGGGTGTGAGGAGGCTGGAGCCAGGCTGTGCTCAGTGATGGCCAATGACAGGACAAGGGGCAATGGGGACAAGCTGCAACAGAAGAGGTTCCAAAGCAGCACAGGGCAGAATTTGTTCCCCGTTGAGCTGAGGGAGCACTGGCAGGGGCTGCCCAGATGGGCTGTGGAGTCTCCTTCTCTGGAGACATCCCAAACCCAGCTGGATGAGTCCCTGTGTGACCCACTCTAGGTGGTGCTGCTCTGGCAGGGGAGTTGGACTGGATGGTCTTTCAAGGTCCCTTTCAGCCCTTAACATGTTGTGATTCTGTGACCTGAAAGCAGGTGCTGCACACTGTCATCCTTTGTCATGCAAAAGTTTTTCTCTAAAGCTGAAAGACATTTGGTTTTTATTCAGATTGTCTTCTTCATGTCCATGTAATGGAATACATGGTGGTGCTATAGAATTGTTGGGCTACTGGAATGATCCAAGGCATAGTGCAAGAGTGGGAAAGCAAAAGATCAGACTGTTGTCTACCATGTGTCTAAGGCTGCAGGACCTGGGGCTGTTTAACCTAGAAAAGACTAAAGACTAGAAAAGGGAGACCTCATTAACACCTAGAAGTACCAAAGGATAGATTTCAGGAGGATGGGGCAACACTTTCTTCTATTGTCTCCAGTGAAAGGACAAGGGGCAGTGGACATAGCTGTAACACAAAAAGTCCCACTTATTTGGTGTTGAGGTGAGGGAGCCCTGGCCCAGGCTGCCCAAAGAGGGTGTGGAGGCTCCTTCTCAGGAGGTTTCCAAACCCACTTGGACATATTCCTGTGCCCCCTGATCGAGGGGAACCTGCTTTAGCTCTACAGGGCCCTTCCAATGCCTGCCATTCTGTGATTCTGTGCAACAGGAGCAGCAAGACACTGTTTGCACTAGAAGAAATTTTAATCATATTTCACTATCCTATGTGCCTGAGCTATGTGAGGACTCCACAGGGGAGGCTGCAGTTTGCCACCAATTGACTTTCCTGGGTATGTCTCCAGGGCAGAAAATGGCTGCAATGCAGTTAGTCCTAACATAGGAAATTACTCACTGCATTTTAGCTTGGGGTGTGCTCACTGCATGTATAGTGTGGCACTTCATCTCTTCTACTGAGTGTCAAGAGCAAATATAAATTCCCCTTCTGATGCTTTATCTGAGTCCTTGCAGATCGACGTCCTCATTCTGATTTTAATTATACCCAGATGGGGAAACAAAGGCACAGAGATTGTGTGGAAGACACACATGGAAGAGATGGTAGATCTAGAAAAAGAGCACTACTCTGCTTGCCTCACGTCCTGGATGTGAAGCGTCACAGCTTCTCTCTGTGCAAGTCCTCTCTGAAGCAGACAACCCCTGTGAGATCCTCAATGCTATCTGTCCAGAGTGAGATGTTTTTTTTCATGGAACTGACTCATCATCAGCAAACACTGGAAATAAATCCTCAGGGAAAAAAAAAAAGGTCCCTCCAGGAAAAAACAGGGTATAGAAAAGCAACCTATTTTTAATACATGACATAATACCTATTGTGGAAGCCACACAGCACAATACACTGATGCACAGTGAAGCCAAATCTAGATCAATGGTGCAATGTGGGTCCAGCAGCAGTAAAAAGTGAGCTGTCACATGGTAGAAAGGCACAGGGGCACGGAAAGTGCTGACTGTCGTGAGCGTTCATCATTAAACAATGTTCTTGTATGTCTGTTTGTGTGTCCTGGGTTTCCCATCTCGTATGTTCAGCATTAAGCATTGCTTCCAGCACTGTCTCGAGGCAGGCTGAGAGCCTGGAAAAATGGGGTGTTGTAGAGCATTTATTTTATTTGCCAGCCCATGATAAATTGCAAGGGTGGGCTTGACCCCGGTGGGAGGCAGGATGTGCTGAGCATGAGTTGCTTGTTGTCAAGGCTACAGGATGAGAGTGGAAACTGCAACCTTCCCTATCTGGCCACAGCCCTTCAGCTGAGCCTGGAAGGACTTTCAGCAGTCCCATCCCTGGGAGTTTGATTTCCCTTGGCTGAGTCAACACCAATGCTAGCAAAGAGGGTTTCATCCTGGGTCACTCTAGATCTGAACCTTCCTTGTCCATGCTGGGTTGTTGTAGATGGCCTTTGGGAGCACCTTCTCAGTGTCTTTGAAGGCAGTCAGTCAGCTGCTGATAGCTCCACAAGGTGCTTTGTGTCAATACTGAGGTTAACAGTTGGCAAAATAAGGACAATTTCTTCCCCAGTACAGACTCTAGAAGTGCTGAAACAACAGTTTTTCTTTACCAATAAAGCCTTACGTTACACAATGTATTTGGGCCTTGCTTACAAGTACAGATTTGCATGGCATATGCCGAAGCCTGTCCCACGTTTAAAAGCTTAATGACTAGATTTGTCTATGGCTAGATGGTGGCAGAGCTGAGGGAGCTGTTTTTGGGTGGGAGTGGCCAGCTGCTTCACTTCAGGAGCGAGTTACATTTATTCTTTCTGTGTTAAACCTGTGCAGACTCGTGGTGTGCACCACGTGTATCATGTGTACACCTATTGTGTACATCTGCACACAGGGCAACCTGCTCTTTTGTGATCCAGAAGTTTTGTCCCATAACTGCTGAATCCAAACTGTAGCATTTTTTTTTAAGGTATTGGAAATCAGGCTGGAAGGAAAAAAAAAAATCAACCCCCAAAACCTGAATATTGGCAAAAGATCTGAATTTTCCCTCTGAACTCTCCTGTGTGCAGTTGTTTAAAGCAGCCTTCCTTCAGTGTATACAGCTGTACCCAGATGGGGTTTGCTTTCTTTCCAGCAGCTTCCCGAGACGTGTATTCAAGGTTTTTTGTTTTTTCCTCTCATTACTCATAGTGCCTTTAGACTTATGGTAAAGAAGTGGCAGCTGTAGTTTCAGAGCTCTGCATTCCTTGCTGAGCTGTGCCTGTGTTTGCATGCAGAGCCATCGCCTCCCCTCCAACTATTTTAATCATTTCAGAAAGGGTGGGTCATCAGGCATTTGGCAGCAGGCTCCTTTTCTATAGCCGAGGTGGAGTCAGCCAATGACCTGCAAGCCTGGAAAATTTTGCAGGGCAGTTTCACTGGACGGCTTTGCAGAAGCCGTGCCATTTGAATTTCAGCACAGACATCCACACACTGCGCTCTCCATTTCTGGCGTGTCTCCCAGCGCAGAGTTTAGCTGAGGGTTTAGTTTTCCCTCCTCTCTCTCCCTGCAGTGACAGCTTCTCTGGGCTCTGCTAGCCAGGACAGGACTCCCAGGCGATCATGGAGGATACTACTTTGCAAATAATCGAACCACCAACTGCTTCTGAGGCCTCAGAGGAGCAAGTGCCCGAAGAACCCATCAAATCAGACCAGATCAATGGCGTGATGGTGCTGACCCTTCTGGACAAGATCATTGGAGCAGTGGATCAGATCCAGCTGACCCAAACACAGCTGGAGGAGAGACAGCAAGAGATGGATAGCGCAGTGACCAGCATCCAGGGAGAGTTAACCAAGCTGACCAAGGCACACACCACCACCAGCAACACCGTGAACAAGATGCTGGAAAAGGTGCGCAAGGTGAGCGTCAACGTGAAGACCGTCCGTCAGAACCTGGAGAAGCAAGCTGGGCAGATAAAGAAGCTGGAGGCCAACGAAGCGGAGCTCCTGAAGCGCAGGAACTTCAAAGTTATGATCTATCAGGTAAGGAGCTGTGTCATGATTTGTTTTACATCCTGTTGGCAGAGGGTTTTCTTTGCTGAAGGTTCTGTCACACTGCGTGGTTTGTGGTCCGTTAGTCTCACAAACTCGCCCGACTCTGTAGCAGCCCAAAATGAGGCAGGTCTGAAGGAGCGCTCTCATTCTTCATTTGACATTGTCTAACATGTTTTAAGACAAGGTTTGATAGAGTTGCTGCATTTTACAGGAGTTTTAATGAAAGTAGTAAGAACAGCCCTAAGTGCTCACTGCAATGGGCCAGAAGTGTCAAAAATAACCTGATTTTACTGCTTAGCTAAAAAAAGAACAAGAATGTACTGGGTTGTGGAAGAGGGTATTGTAAATCTGTCTGCCAACGTCTTTTCTACTGAGTGGCAACATGTGTATTGCTACGTGGAGAGCGATGATATTTCAGATTTGTGACATGCATCTGATAACAACAAGAGACTGTAACCTCAGCATTGGGGTTAGTCTCACTGTCCAGGGCAGAGACAGAGAAAATACAGAACAGCTCCTCGAGCCCCTTAGTACTCGACTGTGCCTTTGCTGTTGTGCTCATACAGATTTCCATGTTCTTTTTTATTTCCATGTTTCCTTTGCGAGGCCTGAATCTTCTGGTTGTCTGGTTTCAATAACAGCTTTGGTTTACTTGATGTTCAACCCCTGTGCTAAGCCTTGGATTTTTGCTTTCACATTAAACAAGAAGAAAGAGAGGGATATTTCTATCAGTTTTCCTGTCTGTAGTTAGTCTTCCTTACCAGGACAAACTATTGTATTGGGCCACAGAAGAAAAGTGAGTGAAATAGTTAATGATTCAGTTAGAAGCCTGTGGGTTAATAATAGACAGCACCAGGGACAAATAGAGAAAGCATCTAGTACTGATCACAGGAAGAGAGAGAAGGAAAACCGAGAAAAAAGAAAATGCTTCTTACAACAGGCTTTGAAGGGGCAGCTGAGCATAATAGGCTCAGGAATCTCACAAGTTCAGGGGCCTGTGCAACTCTCTGATTCAGAGCTCAAGCATTTGTAGTTTTGTCATGCCTGAAAGGCTGAAATACCCAAGCCTTCATGGGTTACGGAAATAGGTAGGGAGCTGACAAGCTGCTTGGTCCTCTGGCAGCATCCCGAACATTTACAGGTTGTCATTCTGTGAGCTGCTTGTTTCAGTTTGCTGTTGCTTAGGACTACCGAGTAGAGTTCCTCTTTGAGGATGAAAAAGCAATTCTGCTTCTAAAGGAAGGCAGGGGCAATACCCTTGCTGATGTAACGAGGACAGAGCAGCCTCTGAGCGAATCAGTTGAGGAGAAATAAGGCAGGAATTTTGTGAATCATGAAGATATTAGGGGGAAAAAAAAGAGAATAATTTGTAAATCAGAATGGAATTTGTTGTGAGCTGAATATGAGATGACAGAGCACAGAGAGTGCTCAATGACGGGCATGGATCCAGTGCTGAGGAGACTGGCGGTGTGGCAGCAGGCACTGCTGAGGCAAATGGAGGTCTCTTGGAGGAGAAACTTTTAACTGTCTCTTAATTTGGTGCTTCACCCGAAAAAACAAACCCATGACGAGCTTTGACATTTGAATGCTAGAAAGAAACAGACAATAATAATACTGATGTTTCTGAGTAACGGAGACTTTTCTCGACAGTAGTATTGTGCTGCAAGGCTGTGGTAAACACAGACCCCTGCAACAAGAATTTGATGGCCAGACATGGACCACAGGGAATCCCCTGGAAAAATGGGGTATATTTTTGCAGTTCTCTGCAATGCCACTGCTTCCTCCAAACGTTGGGAACGTATTTGTTTGGTCACTACAGAATGTTTCTAAATGATATCAACCTACAGTCTCAGAGCTACTCTATCATTTCTCAAATAGAAAACAGTGTTGCTTAGTAGTGGCATTATTCTGTAGATTGTGCTCCATAAAAAATGTCATCCTGTAGTTGTCAATGTACAGTTTAGAAACCTGCATCGTATGGCTTGTTGTAAGGAAAAATAATGGCAGATACAGGAGCCTCTCTTATTCATGGAGAGATTTCATTCTGAAGAAGTGAAAAATTTTGGGGGTTCTCAAAAGTTTTGCTTTGGGGTTTTTATTCTGCTTTAGTTTTTTTACTGGAAGGAATAAGATTTTTAGGGTTTGTGTCTTACTGTGATCGTTGACTTGTCATCCTTCAGCGATTCCTAAGGCAGCTGGCAGTGGGGACTGAACTTCAGATTTGCAAAGACATCAGAGTCCTGATTTATTTTGTGTCCTGATTTATTCATATGAATGTTTTATTGCCGTAATTCTCAGCACGACAGTGACGAGAGTGGTACTTCCTCTGGGATTATGCAGAACAGATAACGCTAACACACTTAAATCACAAAACTCTATGTGGAAGGAAGTGATGTTTCTGTGTGCATTCGTCAAATTGAGGATGACCTTCATCTGCTTTGCTGATACCTTATTGATTCTTGCTGGATTACACTTTTACTTACGTCCTTGAGTGTTTCAGTGTCAATAATCACAAGAGTTTAAAAAAATGTATCAAGTCTGTGAAATCAAAACTTCATGATGGGCTCCACCCTGGGAGTTTAAATGAGGAAAATTCACGATGTGCTCCTAATTACAAACTAACTCTTTTCTAATTCAGTGTTTCAGTTCTCAAGACCCACCACTTAGCAAAGTTTGTGTTAGATACTTCCCTGATCCTATAATTAATTCTGTGATGGGGAGCAACAGTATTACTGCTTTCTAACTCAGAAAAAGAGCTGCCTTTGGAAAGCTATGATTAACTTCCCTGTGCAGCTGCATTTTCGGTTGTTATGGCTAAGAATACAAAGATGTATTAGGCTGTTCTGTTTGGAGAACAAGAGGTAAACTCATCGTAAAAGACGTGAAGTGTTACATAAACCCAGCGATGGCTACTTTCAAGCAAGATAGCTGAGTGAAAGAATAGTCATGCTCTGCAGGGATTTAATATTGCATGGTTCTGTGGTATGAAGAGATAAAGGAGGTAAAGATAAATCAGCTCTTCACTGGTTATAGGTGCTTGATTATTCTCTCAGCGTTGCATGCCGAGTCTCCAGCCGTTGCGGAGGGACTATTTCAGGAGTGCGAATAAGACCTTGTGGCACCTTGAGAGAAGGGGTCGAACTAGACGAGAGAGTTGTGTTTTGCTGGCTGTTAGATGAGGAGGAAATGAAAATTAAATTGTGTTCAGGGAAAGCCTGAGCTGTCGTGACAAGGCTAGAGAGTGTCTGCCAGCGTAGTTTCAGACTTTGGGGGGAGAAAGGGCAGAGCTGCAAACCGCTTTCACTGGGTGAGGGCGAGGCATTAGGCAGAAGTTTACAGACCCGTTACTTGCAGTCGCATAGATAGGTGTGTGCACTTTGCCACTTGCTCACTCTCTCAAACGCATTTCTTCCTTATTTTAGCAGAAGCTGGTCTGATTCCTACCAAGGTGAGAGTTTTTGTATCAGCTTAACATAGGGAATTAGACTGATTCTTCAGAATAAGATTTGAAGGAAACCCCAAACCCTCTCAAATAACCACACCTTTTTGTTTTGAAAGCTTGCCTATGACAAGCAAAAGCGACAGACTTTTAACAAGCTGCTGTGCAAACAGTACTTCGTTCCTCTTACCATAAACAGGCCTTGCCTTCCTAAAAAGTCTGATGTCAAATGTCTGTGTGCACGTACCAGCAGCCCATGAGAACAGAGCTCCTCAGTGCTTCCTTTGTGCTGCCTGGCCTGGGCTCCCGTCTTTCAGAGAAATTAGGACACCAACAAATTTGGTAGAGTGCTTGCTAATCAAAACAAACTACAGTGACTTCATCCCAAATCTCCTGGTTTTAGGATACAAGAATCTGGGGCTGGCTACTACAGTCTGTGATTAAATAATGGATGTCCCATGCAAAAAGCTACTGCAGCCAGCATGCCACATTCCTCTGAAGAGCAGCACGTGTCAGCACTTACTTAAGCAAAGTGTTTTTCCTCCAACTATTTTTCAACAGTTAAACTTATTCCTGAAAACGTCAAAGGCCTGTTTTTCCTACAGCCAGGCAAATGCTTGCAGCTCTCAGCACATATATTGAGTATTGAACTTCTAAAGTGTGCTGATCCTTTATTTTGAGGCTCATGTGGGCACCCAGCTCGGGGGAAGTCTGACTCGTGATGTGTGGCATTGTTTTGTTGCAAAGAGAGTGGCCTTTGTTCATAACGTGTGGACAGGCTGCTCCCCACACTGTCAGATCTGAGGGCTCCCACGGGGCTCCTCTGCTCTTTGCTGACTGCTCAGAGCCTCACAAGACACGGAATACCTCTGGGAGGGGACAAGTGGTTGTGAGAGCAGGGTAGAAGGTGAATCACAGCTGTACAATGTGTAGGGTAGGTAGGGCTGGATGAGGAAATATAAATAGCACAGCTCGGCTTTTGTGCCTTGAGTGGGCCTTATACGGATGAGAGCAGCAACATTGTCGGTCGTGGGGAGGAGGGATGGATTTCAAACCCACACGTTAACACGACAGATTCGGAGGCCAGACCTGAACTGCCTCATTTTTAGGTTTGTGCTCCTTAAAAGAGAGCGTGGAAAAGAGGATGAGCTCAGGGGCATGAGGAGACACACCAGGCAGGAAGCACAGGCCATACAGAGCCACTGCACCCACCACCCCTGAGCTGCAGCCTCTCTCCACCTCCTGAACAGCACATCAGCTGCCCTGAGGTATGATTTTGTTTCAAATTAATCATTCAGAAACAAAAACCTTGTGAGCTGCGTGACAGCAGTGTGTTCCAGACAGCTGGCGTGATCTGCAGGCCCAAGGAACAACCCGTGTGGGTTACATGCCTTCACTTCAGTGGAGCTTGCCCAGCTACACATGTTGAAAAATAAATAGAAGTTTCTGATAAAATTTGAATGTCAGTACTGGGGATGGTTATAGGCATAGGCTCTAGGCACACAAATCACGCTTTTCCTGCAAGATCAATTGTCTCCATGTGCTTAGAAGCACTCTGAGCTTAAGTGGAGTCTCTGGATCAGTAGCATCAGTTTTTCCCAGTGATTCACTGCGGGGATTTGCAGTGCAGCAGCCAGTGGGTCTTGTGTGTGTTTTCTGACAATACTTAAAACAAAAAACCTGGTTTTTATTTGCTGTGAATCCACTCAAAAGCAGCTCCCTTTGTAGCCACAACATTTCTTATCCCAAGTTCAGCAGAGAATTACTGTGACCTTCTCGCTAGTGGATCTGTGCATCAGCAACCTACCAAATCCCAAGAAAACACCTCATCCCGTGACAGTTCTGGTGGGGTTGATGGAGGGAGGATATTCCTTTGGTGCTGGATTTGCTTTCGCTCTATTTTGTACTGTTGGTAAAAGAAATACCAAAGAGAATGAATCATGAAGCCTTTATTAAAAAAAAACCCAAAAACAAACAAAAAGCCCTGAATCTACCAACTGATGCTCATTCATTGAGAGTTAATATTGTTTGTGTCTCATCCTTCTTCTTTGTTGCTGAAGCAGAGGGATCTCAACCCAGACAGCTGTTGTATCTTCCCTTCTGTTCTTCTGCTTTTGGCCAAAGAAAGAGCAAAATTAGAGGTGAAAAATTGCCATCCCAGGGGAAAGAGAAAAATATTGTTTGACTTGTTTCCTTCAGGCTGCAGTGCTGAACTCTCAGTTGATGGTAAGGAGCACTGTACTAACATCTGAGGTGCAAGAATCCACATTCTCTGCACGTTATTGAGTTATAAGAGTCTCAAGATAATAGTTCACAGGAGACTGAGCCTCTAAAAGATTTCAGGATCTTAATAGTGCTCACTTCCAGGATTTTACTTAGTGCAGATTGTCAGTCTTTCTACTGAAATACAGGTCTGGAGGGCAGATTTCTCTGTTGCAATTGGAATCCACTGCATTAATACCTCATTGCTCAGGTATTATTTATAAGCAGTCAGTGCCAGGACTGTGTTTTGCTGAAATCCTTTCAGCATTATAGTTACATACTGAGCCATGCAGCAATAAACTGTATTAGAACAAAAGGCCAGGGCCTGCTCAGACAGTTGGGAGAAGGTTAGATTGCATGATTAAAGACTCATGAAAGTAAACCCAAAGGTGATATTCTTCTTGATCACGTATTTCTCTCTCAGGCTTCTTTTATATCTGCCAGCAACAGAACCAAGCAGGTCATTGTCATGTCTGTCTGATGACTGAGGCCTCTGCACATGGAACTATATGAAGTGCAGTGTTTGTCAGCTATACTCACCCAGCAATGTGCCGGGAACTCTCTAGTTTCCAGTGACATTGTGACTCATTTTCCCATTCCTAAGCTAGATACCTGCCCTCAGCAAAAACAAATTAACCCATCCTGGACATACAGCAGGAAAAACCATCCCAGGCAGCATGTGACCAAGTTTGCTGGTCTGGGATTATAAACTACAGCATTCAAGGAGCCAGGCAGCACTCAGATCATGTGTCTCTGGAAAGACACAGCCCCGTTACTCTCCAGCATTCTCTGTGTGGGAATTTGCCTGGTAGATGGTAAAAGCTGCAGAGTGTTGTGGGCACTGCAGAAGGGTGTGTGCATCGTGGGAGATGCTCCTCTCCTGTAAGGAAAGGCTAAAAGACCTGGGGCTGTTTAGTCTGGAGAAGACTGAGAGGAGTCTGGAGAAGACCTCATTAACGCTTAAAGTACCTAAAGGGTGGGTGTCAAGAGGATGGGGTGACCCTTTTTTTCTGTTGCCTTCAGCGACAGGACAAGGGATAATGGGCATGAGCTGCAACACATAAACATTTCCACCTAAACACAAGGAAAAACTTCTTTACTGGCCCAGGCTCTCCAGGGAGGATGTGGAGGCTCCTTCTCAGGAGGGAAGCTTCCAAACCCACCTGGTTTGGGCATTTCTGTGCCCTCTGGTTGAGGAGGCTGGGCTGGATGAGCTCTGGAGGGCCCTTCCAACCCTCACCATTCTGGGATTCTGTGATTCTAAGTGGTACTCCTGCATGTTGTCTTCAGTTCTCCTGTATGGTTTGCTCGCCTGCTTGTGTTTGAAGGCAAATGCTCCGTGCTTGGCGTGTGGCCCTTGGTGTCCTTCAGTGTGGCTCACGAGGCTGGTGCTTAGCCTGCTGTGGGTGACTCACCATGTGCTGTCACCTGTCCCAGCTCCAGGAGGAGACAGCAACCACCTTCAGGCTTAACACAGCCATTTTTTCCCCCAAAGAATGACTGCTTGACCTAGGCACAGAAATGGTGAAACCTAGGGCTGTTCCTGCAGCTTTGCTGAAGATGCTTTTTCAAGCTTGGAGAAGAGAAGGCTGAAAGGGGTCCCATTAGCACCTACAAATATTTAAAAGGTGGAAGTCAGGAGGATGGGAAGACACTTTTTTTTCTGTTGTCTCAAGTGACAAGACAAGGGATAATGGACAAAAACTGGAATACAAACAGTTCCACTGGAACACAAGGAGAAACTTGTTTGGTGCTGAGGTGAGGGAGCCCTGGCCCAGGCTGCCCAGGGAGAGTGTGGAGGCTCCTCCTTGGGAGGTTTCCAAATGCACCTGGACACATTCCCGTGCCCCCCTGATCAAGGGGAACCTGCTTTAGCAGGGGGTTGGGCTGGGTGAGCTCTGCAGGGCCCTTCCAACCACCATCTTCCTGTAATTCTATGATTCTTGCAGCACAACCCAGAAGTTCAATGTGCTCTCTCTGTCTGAGTAATGAGTAAAGAACTGGTCAGTCTCCACTCTCTGATGTACTGGGATGCATCTGTCACCCATGTAAAGAATGGCAATGACTCAGAAGCTTCTTGGCAACACCCTTAGCCCTCTTTTATCCTGTTTGGGAAAATGTTATCCTCTCATTTCTGCAGGATCCTGCACAAGTTATGAAATACCTGCAGAATTATGGGTCCACTGTCCAGCTGCAAGATAATACAAAGGCCAGAAACAAAGATGCTCAGTGTCAGTGAGAGAAAATCAAATATTTAGAATAAAAAGCCTCAGGATGTTTAGTCTATAGCTTTATGTGAGGATGCAAATGTCAGCATCAGCACGATCTGTCTGCAAATCATCTGCAATGCAAACTACATCTTCACTAGATTGCTGTTCAGAAACAGCTCCAGAGTTATTAATCAGTTGGACAGGTTTATCCGGGAGGAGCAGTTCTGAGAGTAAAACCAGTTGTACAAACAGACTGATAATACAATCAAAACTTATTTTCTGCTGTCAAAGTTGGGGGTGGGGGGAGGGGGAGGAAAGTGCCTTTTCTCTCTGCAATCTATTTACTTCTTTGTTTCCTACAGCCCTGCCTTTCTTCTGACTCACTGTTAGGAACAAGCATTTTTCCAAACACAGCCTTCTCCTCTCCCTGTACCGTTCCCCTCCATGCTTTTCACCACCAGGTTTGAACGAGCTCCAGTGCCTGTACAATACCGCGCTCTCTCTCACCAGCTAATGAAGAAGATCCAGACTTTTAGGACATAGCTTCCAGGGCACAGAGCAACTAGATGCGCCTGATAGGTAAAAGTGCCAAGAAGGTTGCACAATACACAGAATTACAGAGTATGGAAGGACTTCTACTGGTCAGGGAAGCACTACTTGGGCAGGAACTAATTTATCCCTTTAACATTTACCTAATCCCAACCTATTTTGCTTTCTCCCCTCGTATTTTAGGTCTTTTCCTTTGTCTCAGCAGTGTTCTTTGGTGACTTCTCAGTCCAGGGTTCAGTAGCCTTCTCTTCAAGGACTTGAGGCTTCTCTTTTTATAGCCTCTTGGCACTACTGAAGATAAAATCTGTCCAACCTTTGGAACACATTGGACATATGGAGGGGTTAACATTATGTGCCAGCTGCTGCCTGGGGTGCTGAGTAGCCACCCTCCGTCCTCAGGGTGTGTTTAGCAGAAGAGAGAGGTTTTGATTTGTCAGTGAGCATTTTTCCAGCCTTGCTGGATATGGACATCTGTAAACTGTTGGGTGGCATTCGGCATTGTTTCAGGGTATGGCCAGTACACTGACAGAACCAGGGGATGTGGGTTTGGAATCACACCCAGCTGTTTCCATCTCTGTCTCGTGTGTTGGAACCAATAAACATAGGTTTTAAAAATAACCATCTTTTCTTAGTCTTACCTGTACAAGTCAGCTCTGCTTTCAGCACCACCACAGACATGGGAGATACCTCCAGGACAGCTGACATCAAATCACTCTGTGAACAATAGTGTGAAAGTGAGCCAAATCTGGCCCTATGGCACTGTTCAGCATAAAAGTGTCTAAAACCTTAGAAAAGGATTCTGCATCTCTTAGGACCTACTGTAAATTAGAGGGACACTCTTCCCTCTTAAACAATCTTTGCTGACTGTCCTTTCTGTCACATTTTCCTACCTGGCTTCTCCCTCTGCTAAATCAGCCTCCTGTGCCTTCTCTCTCTGCCTGTTCTCATGCTAATCCAGATAACTTTGTTGGCGACGTTCCTGCTCCCATTCCCAGCTGGGACAGGTAAGTTTTTCCGTTGTGCTTCCTTTCCTCTGGCCATTGAAACACAGTTTTCCTCATCTTAGCCTGAGAAGATCCAGAATGTGAGCTTTGAGTCTTCGCCAGGCACTGCCCTCTGAGCTGTCTCCAGGAACGGTTCCCCCTGCCCGCGCTGCAGACGCTGCCATGGCCCAAATCAAGCAGAAGACATGCAAGGAGGCAGCAGTTTAGGGCCTCAGCAGGAGTACCCCCCGAAGATTGCTTTGAACCTCTTCTGAAACTCTGAAAGCTGCTGATTCCAGAGCCTTTGCCTCTCTTCCTGCTTGTGGCTGCTGCAAGGCTGATTTTTCAGCTGGCAGCGATGCCTCTGCGTGTTGGCTGATCTGCTTGCTGCTTGCTGCATGCTGCTGCCCTACTTACAAGGAGTGGTGAGGAGCTGGGATTTTCTCTCAAGCATTACGAGATTTGCCGTGGCCCTGGGCCTGGGAGGAAGGAGTTGCTTTATGGCTTGCATGAAGGGGTAGCAGCCAGGAGCAGTGGGCTCTGCTGGCATCTGCTGTGACTGGGTGAATCCTGCCTGTTTTCTGAGCCTCAGTTTCTCTCTCTGAAATAGAGACTTGACAGCATGGACTTGAGGATCTCAAGTCTTCTACAAACAAAATGATTCTATGATTCTATTTACCTCCTCAGGCTTCTTGTAAGGTTTAGTTTGTAAGTGTTTGTGAAATGGTTTGAATTCCTTGTTTTAAGTATATAACAGGCAGGCAGAGTGCACAAAGTGTGTGACATAAAACTGCCATTGCTTTCAGGTTGGCCCTGCAGCATCCTATTCTGTTCAGTGGCATCCGCCGGTGCTGTTCACTTGAAGCTGAGCTCCTGTGCATAGGCTGGTGCCAGTAATGACTTTAACTGCTGTTTACCCAACATGTATCTCATACCACAAGGGCCTGTGGTAACAACAGAGTGCTCTTTCAGCCTTCCTCTTATTGTGTAGCTACTGGAAAAACTCCCTAAGCTCTAGCTGCCTGCCTTTTGGGCACAGGAGGCCCCCAGGAGCCAGGCAAAGGTGAACTCAGCCTGGGAGTCGGGGTCTCTGGGGTGGCTGTCAGGGAAAACTTCTCCTTCTGAAGGAGAACAACAAGATTTTTAAAAAAGACATATTTTAAGAAAGCAAGAGAGTCTGATAGCAGTTACAATCTCCATAGAAGTCTGTTCCACAAGGCAACAGAGAAGGAAACAGGGGATCTTTGTATCCCTGAGCTCTGCTAGGCTGTGGATGCTTATCAGGTGTGTTGCTGTTCCTCACAAAGAACTGAATGCTCCTTCCGTGACACCGATGGAAGATCAGCACAGAAAAGCATCCTCTAAGGGCTATCAGAACAAGAGTTCTGACAATGGCAGTGCAGAACATTTTCTTCTCAGGCAGGGCTCGATCTGACCTGGAAGGCTGTCTTCTGCCCAGATGCTTTTAATCCTCCTTCAGCCTCCACCCTGGACCAGAGATGGTCTGATCTGCCCTGACTGAGAAGAGGAGGGGCTGGTGTGGTGCAGGAGGAGTAGCAAGCTCCTGCTCAACCAGCAGCAGCCAGGACCAGCACTTTTTGGTCACAGCAGGGCCTGGGGATGTGAGCTGGTCATGTTCTGCATGTTATAGCTGCATGTCAACCAAACTCAACTGTTTGTGCTGTTGCAATCGTGTAAAAATAACCAAACTAAATGAACTGCAGATGTGATGAGTGTGTGCTTGCGAAAAACCCTCCATTAAACCTTCAAACTGGAGACTGGAGTGGCTGGGAGTTTTGGGACTGTGTTTTTTACACACTGACAGTAAGAATCTCTTCAAGAGCAACTCGAGAGCCTTTGTCACATTTTGGGGATTTTCCCCAGGTTTGCTGGTGGTTCTGCAATGCTCCAAGAGCTCTGCTAGGCTGGGAATGCAACTCAGCTTTGTGTCTCATTGGCCTTTTATATGACAGGGGAAGTGTTTACATGTGTTGTAGCAACCAGGCAATGTGTACATGCCCATATGGGGCTGCTGGTGACTCACTGCAAGGGAACTTGGGCTTGAAAACAACGGCAGATAAAAAGCTCAATTAGTGGAGCGAGGCAGAGGCCGGGCTGCCCGGCTGATCTGACAGCTCAAAGTGGTTTGAAATTGGAGGAGTGCAGAGCAGCCCAGCACCCTGTCAGCTGGTGACCAGCTGCCTTTGATGCAGAGTATGGGTGCCGAGGCCCATCCGGGTGCCCACAAGGTCTGTGGGCTGTCAGGCTGCCAGGCTGCCAGTCCCATCGACTCTGCCAGGAGGGAGCTTCCACACCTAAACCATTTCCCCCGAAAGGGACAGCACAGGTCTTGGTACCTGACTGTGAAATGGTCTGGGAGGTGGCACACTGTAAACAGGTAAAAGAAAAGTGGGACTTGAATCAGAGCCGAACCTTTATGTGACACATGTCAGATAGCAGTGAGCTCAGTCCCAGCACACAGCCCCACTGTCTGTCCCATCCTTCTGCTGGGTGCAGCTCTGCTTTGTGCATAGAGCAGGGCAACATTTTTCTGGTATAAAAACCTTGTGAGGAATCTTGTTTACTCGCTGTCTTTGTGCCAGCTGTAGTCAAGTTGTTCTAGAGATGAGAACGGGTTTGCTTCTGCTGATTGGGAGCCAGGGTTTGAACACAGGATAGGATGCCAAGGCCCAGGACTTTGGACACACCCACCTCAAGGGTCAGTGTTTTCCCAGTAAAAAATAGAGTAGTTGGAATGCCTGGTGTTAAAAATGTGGCTCATTTGGATGAGTCATGAGTGAAATTGCACAGACCACAGTGCCTTGCCTGGAGCGGGGATTTGTGTAGCAGTGACACATGAACCCAGGATGGTTCTTGATCGTTCTGGATTGAGGTCCCATTGTCCTCACTGCAGGCAGACATGGCTGTGTCTGCAGGCACATTCTGCTCACACCAGGCAGTTCCCCTTCCCCACCAGAGAAACAGCTCTCAAGCAGGGAAGAGGAGGAGGAAGAGCCCCTTGATGGTGTTTGGGTAGCGCCTGGCTGTAGGTGGGGTGCTACAGGTGAGGGATGCTCAGCAGCAATGTACTCATCTCAATTAAGACATGTCAGTGCTGTTGGTTTTCTCACACCAGCTGTCCAGTGCATAAGCCAGAGCCTGGCTTATGCTGGCAGGAATGCTCCCTGGGTGCAGGTGGGCTCAGAGGCAGGACAGTGACCCCAGGCACACAGCACTGAAAATCCGCCAGCTGTCCTCCAGCTGCCTATCTGCAGCTCACATAAGCAATCACATTGAAGAAGAGTCAGGGGGAAAAAATGCAGGAAGTATACCAGCCATAGGGAAGAGAGATGCACTATCTGAGGCCCGTTGGCCAGCCTGACAGACAGCCCTGCTGTGGGCACGCTGCCCTGTCACTCTGCCCTGCACCACAGGGGCCGGGTGAAGGTTGCAAACAGTTTCCCAAGCACAGCTGGAGAAAAGCTCTTGGAAACAGTCTCCAGGGGAGAGGTTGGGATTGGAAGCATCCTTGCTTATGGGAATAGCTGTGTTCCTTCTTTGCCTCTGTGCTTGAACAATGAGGGTGCCTCCTGAAAGAGGCATGAGCAGTCTCAATTCCATGCTGGGCTTGGGGCTCGGGCAGCTGCCTGCAGGGATGGAGCACGAGGAAGTTTGGGTCTGTAGATGTGAGACCACAGAAGTGTGGGTCTGTAGACTTGGGGCAGCAGAAGTGAGGGTCTGTAGACGTGGGATAGCATAAGTGTGGGTCTGTAGATAAGTACAGCCTGTGGGAGTCAGGCTCAATCAGCCAGGCTCCTTCTGTTCCCAGGGATTAGAGAAAGCTTCAGCGTCACTCTGACAGGGGTTGCCCCAGCCGTCCCATGTACCAGGAGCTGCTGCTGGCCACATTTTCACAATTGTAAGAAAAGAGTTACAGCATGCTGCCGAGGTTGGATGGGTGTGTTGCTGGTGCAGCACATTCAGACATATCAGAAAATTCAGTCAGAAGATGGATTTGCTGGTGTAACACAAGGAAAGGTGGTTATTTGTGCCTAAGACACTGAGGTTTTGAGGTGGTGTTTCTCTCTGCAGACACATGTTCTGGAGCTAACAAGGGGCTGATAAGGATCTGAGTTCGCAGGATATGGCCTGTTTCCAGTGACAGTCGTGCCAGGCGAGAGGGGGATGCCTTTGTTCTGGCTCATTGTGTTGACTCAGAGGGAAGGAAACAGCCGGAGTTCCTGATGTTCTTGCTGGTGGGGCAGGGTCCACGGGAGTCTCTGGGATTGCTCCAGCAGGTGTTGTTGTGGACAACAGGATCCCTGCCTTCCCCGTGATGTGGATTTGTTCTGGACTGACCTGACCCTCTGGAGAGCACATGTATTGTTTTCTCCTCAAGTGGCTAATTAAATGAAGAAAACATATGTTAGTCACTTCACCTTAATCTCCAGAAAGTACTTGAGACCTAAGCTGGGATATGGTGGGTGAAGAGCTTTGCCCAGTACCACTCTCTGCTCTGAATAAAACCCAGAATTAAAGCCCTGTGCTGGCTGGCTCTGTGTTTTGAGCATGGATGCAGCAGTTCGTGTTGCCTTCACTGAGCCCAGTGCTCTGTAGAGCTGCCTTCTCCCTGTTCATAAAGTTACCCCAGATGCCCTCATGTTCCCAGAACAACAGCTTGTCCAAGGAATATCAGTGTCCTGTGCTTGAGGAAAAGTGAGAACACAGCTAAAAGCATCTGAATTTCCCCCAAGCGAAGTTGTGCTGGGGTCACATATTCAATAAGCTTCTGTTACTTCTCAAGTGGTGTGAGGGAAGCAGCAGTGGTGGCCAAGCTGTGTCTGCAGAGGGACTGTTTTGTCCTGCCTCCAACCACCCCAGGCTGGAGCAGCAGCATGTCCATGACCTTGGGCTGCTGGAGCAGCAGCGTGTCTGCGCAGTGTGGGGGAGTGCTCAGGGTGTGGGTGTGCAAACACACCGTCCCTTCCAGCTCTGCGCCAGGGATCGGGGTGTCCTCTGCCACAGAAGCGCCAGAGAAACCCGCGCAGAAGCAGGGCTGGCGTCGGTGCAGCTCTTTGGGGCTGGGCCTCAGGGCTGTTTTGGCACTTTGACCATCAGAAGTGTCCTGGCTCTTGACATCTATGTAGCTCATTAGCTCGTGGCTGCATTGGTGCAGTGGGTAATGCAGGGAAAGTGTGACATGTAGAATCACAACAGCTGGAAAGGACCCTTAAGATCATCGAGCCCAATCACTAATGTCACACTGCCAAGCTCATCACCAAACAAAACCGTGTCTCTCAGCACCTCATCTATGTGCCTTTTAAATCTTACCAGGGATGGGGACTCTACCACCTTCCCTGGGCAGCCAGGGACGGTGCTTAAGAACCCTCTTGGTGAAAAAGTTCTTCCTCAGGTACAACCTAAACCTCCCCTGGCACAACTTGAGACCGTTTCCTCTTGCCTTATCTCGTTATCGGAGAGAAGACCACCTCACTATAACCTCTTGTCAAGGAATTGCAGAGTGCTCCTGTCTCCCCTCAGCCTCCTCTTCTCCAGGCTCAACACCCCCATTCCCTCAGCCCCTCCCCAGCACCCTTGTGCTCCAGCCCCTTCCCCAGCTCCGCTGCCCGGCTCTGGCCACGCTGCAGCCCCTCAGTGTCCCTGTGGCAGTGAATGAGGGGCCCAGCACTGAACACAGCCCTGGAGCTGCAGCCTCCCCAGGGCCCAGCACAGGGGAACAATCCCTGCCCTGCTGCTGCCACCCCAGTGCTGATCCAAGCCAGGATGCCACTGGCCTTCCTGCCCACCTGGGCATGCTGCTGCCTCCTGTTCAGATGGCTGTCCATTAACATCTCCAGGTGCTTTCAGTGGGACAGCTTTCCAGCCATACATCTCAAAGCCTGTAACGTTGCCTGGGGTTGTTTGAGCCCAACTGCACAATCCAGCACTTGCCCTTGTTGACATGTGGAGCATGCAGCCTTGCACAGGAGGTGCCATGGAAAGTTCACCCTCCCAGGGCACAGGGCAGCTCTGCTCCTGGTATCCTCAAGCCAGGCGAAGGTTGTGAGCGTTTGCCATGCACTTTGAGCACTTGAGGTACCCCTGGGTCTGACCTTTGTTTTCAGTGGGCCACGATTCTGCCAGTGTCAGGCTGGGATCCCTTGTCCTTGCTCCATTCAGGTCCTGTGGGGCAGGGAATGGCACCTGGCTGTCCTGCTGCCCAGGCTCAACTCCAAACCTCAGCCCAGCAGCTCCCCTCTCTGTGTGCCCATTCCACTGCCTTTTGGCTGCTGCTGGCTTTCTGACAGCACTGCTTTGAGCAGCTCCATGCCTCTCCTGCCCAGCTCCGTAGATTAAAACCACTCAGGCAATAAATTCCCGAGCCGTGGGCTGCAGCCCCGCAGCTGTGATGCTTCGTACAGTGATGGGCTATTTCCAGCCTGTCCTGGGAACACAGAGGCGATTCATTGCAGCGGGGACGCACGCTATGTGCTGCTCAGATGAAAACCAATCCTGCTCCAGACCTGTGCCCCTCTTCTGGGCACATGCTTGTCCTCTGTCGCTGGGATCAGAAACTTGGCTGACCTGGGAGAGTGGAGAAGCTGAATGAATTCACCCTGTCCCGAGTAGAGGGGGCGGAACTTTGCAGACCTCGCTGTGTGAGTCAGGGCTGCTGCCTCTGACATCTTCAGATATGGGTCAAGACAAATTCCCTAACTTATTCCTCAGTTGAGAAATGGGAAAAACAGAACAGCCTGCTGCATCCCAAGAGATGTCCCAGCCCCACATCTGGACCTTGCAGTCCTTGGGAAAGTCTGAAGGCAGACCAGGGTCAGCCAGGCCAGCATGTGCAAGTGTGCTGCAGCCCAGCAGCACTGTCCCAGGCCTGCAGCGACCACTGGCCTGACCCTGGCCAGGCTGGAGACCTGCAGGTGGCCTGTGGTCTCACCAAGAGAAGACCACCCATGAGAAGGAAGCTGGCACACCATGACCTGGGGGGACGGGAAGGGCTCTGGGCAGGCGCTGGAGAGCAAAGGATCCCTGCATGCCTCCTGTGGGTTTGTTCCCCCCCCGAATGGCAGGACACAGGATAGGGCTTTCCTGGGACCAGGAGCAGGGGGTTTGCAATGGCCAGGTCCTAGAATGAAGATGAAACTGGAGGAGATGGGACTGTAACATGGGAGAAAGGGAGAAGTCTCCAGTTTCAGTGCTGGCCTACATCTTCCTGCACTTACACAGCCTAGAGCGAGCAGAGCTGGTATATCTAAGCTTAAATATAGCACAGCCCTAAGCTGCTGCGGGTAAAGCAGATTCTCCTTACAGTAATTTATCAGGTGCACTGAGGGAGGATGAGCCCAGCACCGACGTCGCCTGGCTCTGTGTGGCCATGAGTGGGAGCTGTGCTGCTGCTCCGAGGCGCTGCCGGTGGGCGGGGGATCGGCTCCGGCGGCTGGAGCGCTGGAGCTGTGTGTGTGTGTGTGTCATTATGTGTGTGCGCGTGTGTGTGTGTGTGTCTCACGGGCTCCGCTCTGTGTCTTGCAGGATGAAGTGAAGCTCCCGTCTAAACTGAGCATCAGCAAGTCTCTAAAGGAAGGTGAAAAGCTGGAGAAGGAAGGCGAGGGTGAGGAGGTGCCCGCAGGTGAGGACCATGCAGAGGAGGACCACATCCAGCTCTCCTCAGATGAAGAGGTGGAGATTGAAGAGATTATTGAAGAGTCAAGAGCAGAGCGCATCAAAAGGAGCGGCATGAAAAGAGTGGATGACTTCAAGAAGGCATTTTCCAAGGAGAAGATGGAGAAGACTAAGCTAAAGACCAAGGAAAACCTGGAGAAGACCCGCCACAACTTGGAGAAGACCCGCCACAACCTGGAGAAGAGGATGAACAAACTGGGCACGAAGATTGTGACTAACGAAAGGAGAGAGAAGATGAAGACCTCTCGGGACAAGCTGAGGAAGTCTTTCACCCCTGACCACACCATATACGCCCGGTCCAAGACAGCCGTCTACAAAGTGCCACCCTTCACTTTCCACGTCAAGAAGATCAGAGAGGGAGAGGTGGAAGTGAAAGCCACGGAGCTGGTGGAGGTCGGTGGAGAGGAGGGAGAGAACTCGGATCTGCTGCGTGGGGAGAGCCCTGAGATGCACACGCTGCTGGAGATCACGGAGGAGTCCGACGCGGTGCTGGTGGACAAGAGCGACAGCGAGTAGGAGAGGCCGCGGCGCGGAAGGGTTGAGGACGACGGCGGATCACGGAATCATTCACATTTCAAGCTCTCTCTCTCTGCCCTGGAGCCCCAGGGGAAGTTACACCAAGCATCTTTACTACCCTGCAGAGCCGACGCCGACCCCCTGCCTGCTTGGACGAGGTGTATTTTATATTTTAGTTTTAGCACACAGAAACATTAGGAACACAGGACTTTTGTTGTTTGTTTTCTTTTCTTACACTGTTAAATAAATCACCCTCAGAGACCATTCCTGCTGCAGGCTGCCAGAGAGCCTTCAAGCACCCGACCTGAAGACGGGTTTTGAGTGATGGGGATCTGACCCAAGCTGGAGAGTGCTAAAACCAAGATAACTGCTGTACACCTGGAAAGCTCAAATGTCCTCCATAAGCAAAGACCTGGTGTCAAGACAGCTTCCTGCCAAGCAGCCCACTGGCCCACACCACCCTGGCTCCCTCTGCCAACCTGCACGGCCAGCCCCGCATGCAGGAAGCCTCCCAGCACGCCACCTCTTCAGGGGAGCGGAGGAAATGGGATGCACCCAGCATGCGTGAGAGAAAAGCCAAGCAAGTCCTGTTGATGGGCAGAATATGGGTGAAGCTGAGCTGGTCACATGGCAGGCCCACGAGTGCTCCTCTCTGCCCTCCCAAGGACTGGGTATCGCGGCAGTGCCAGGACTGGCTTTGCCACAAAGCCATCCTGCTCCTGGGACTGCCACAGGTGCCCCAGGGGATGCTGCTGCTCCTTCCTGCTGTCCCAGGGCTGTCGCAGAGATAACCCTGGGGCTGCAGCAGGAGCAGCACGAGCCACATGCTCCCCTGCCCCAGTTACAGATGTGGCTGCCAGAGGCCCCATAGCCACGGGCAAATCCTTGCTGGGGCACGGAGCACCGTGAAGTTGGGGTGCTGGATCTGGTCCCTCCACACCCACAGAGGTGGTGGCAGCAGGCAGTGAGGTATGTGCTCCCTGCCCAGGGGAGAGGGGATGTGTAGGCCTCAGTGCCAGAGCAACTGCCACCAGCTGCAACTTGTTTCCAGATGGGATATGGGTTGTGCTCCTGCCATGTGAGACTCTTGACTGTCTGAGAGCAGCCTTGACACCAGCACTGGACTTTGAGTATTTCCAAGCACATGCTTTCTCCAGGGGTCTCAGCATGGCTCAAGCTTGTGCCCACATCCTGTGTTTCCCGCTTTGTGCAGCTTTGCCCACCCCCCGTTCCCTCCAGCAAAGCAGCGTTAGGATAGCTAACCCACCGCAGAACACAGCCCCAGCTCAGCGCGGGGCCGCCACCACCGCAGCACAGCCCGGCCTCGCATGCAGCCCGGCACGAGGGGGAGCTGCGGCCGCGCCCGGGGAAGCTGAACCCGGTGGCCAGGCAAAGGGAAGCACCCGTTCCTGCTCCCCGCCGTCTGCCTGCTGCGCTCAGCCCTTCCCCGAGAGCCCGTTTCCCCGCAGGCAGGGCCGCTCCCGCTAACGTAACCCAACATATACGCTTGCTTTCCCGCTAAGAAGGATTTCCCACCTCCTCGCCTAGCGCACGCACAGCCCGGAGCCCCCGCCCGGCGCCCGGGGACGCGGCCGCGGGGCTGCCCGAGCCTCCTGCGGGCCCAGCGGCGGCGGCTCCCCGGCGAGCAGCGCGTCGGGGGCGCGGCGCGGGGCCGGGCGCGGCTGCGTCCCGGGGAGCAGCGCCATTAATAAAGTCTCTTTTCTAAACCACCAGCGTGAGGCCCGTTCGTGGCGGGGAGCGCGGGGCGGCGGGGCCGGGGCCGGGGCCGGGGCCGGGGCCGGGGCCGGGGCCGGGGCCGGGGCCGGGGCCGGGGACGGGGACGGGACGGGGTGCAGAGGCCGTGAGCGCGGGGCGGGGGACGCGGCCCCTTTAAGAGGCGGTGGCGGCAGCCGCGGGCCGCGCGATGACGTCAGGGCGCTGCCCGGAACTCAGCTGGGTTTCCCGCACGGCCGTTCCCGGCAGCCACCGCCCCCCCCGCCGCGCCGCCCCGCGCAGCCCCCTCCCCAGCGCCGCCCCGCGGCGGGAGGCGGCGCCGTCCGGGAACAGCCAGCGTGGGGCAGCCCCCCCCTCCCCCCCCAATCTCCTTCCCCCTCCCGCCCTCGGCCGCGGCCGCTGATTGGCCCGTCGGGGCCCGTCCCTCGCGGGGCGGTGGCAGCGGCGCGCTGCCATTGGCTGAGCCGCGAGTGACGAGCGCCGCGGGGCGGGGCCGGGGGGGCAGCAGGTTTCTCGTCAGTCGCACAGGGTCCGGCCGCGATCGTCGCCGGCACCGGGAGCCGCCGCCCCGCCCGGGACCGCCGGTGAGAGCGCGGAGGGGGGACGGGCCTTGCCCTGCGCAGCGGGGCACAGGGGCTCGGGCGGGGTCGCCCCCAGTCGGCGCTGGGCCTCGGGGTTGGTTGGCAGCGGCGAGCCGGGTGTCAGGGCCGCGGGCGCGCAGGCCTGGGGCGGGCTGCCCCGGGGAGGGCCGCTCCCGCCGCGCCTCGGCCTGCCCAGGGCCGGAGGGGCCGCAGCGTGCAGGCGCTGCCGGGGCTCTGGGAGCCTTCCCGGGCGTTGGTTTCACTTTTGCTGAGCCTGGTGCCGCCGTGCGCGGGCGCTCAGCAGCGGGTGAGGGCAGCACCCCGTGCTCTGCGGGAGTCGTAATGAGGGAGGCGTTAATTAACCTAATCCTCTGGTCTTGCAGCGAACGGGATTTCGTCCCTTACCACGTTTCCCAGCAGGCACAGAGCGAGCCCGCGCTGGGCATGGGCAGCTCCCAGGAGTCGATGGGACTCTGACGACACTGGCGCTGTCATGTGCTGTGTTGGGGTCTCTGCTCCCTAGGCCCCGGCGCAGGGCTGAGTCTGATGCTGAGGGGTGCTTACACCCCACAAACCTCAACAGAGGGTTCGGAGCCTAAATGGGCTTCTCAGAGAGGGGAAAAGCATCTGGGCTGGTGAGGCTGGAGGTTTCTGTGGAGCTCTCGTGTGGCCCTTGTGCTTTGTGGGGTTTAACTGAGGCAGGATGGCCCTTAGACCACAAATTCGAGGTTGTCTGAGCAAGGGGTCAGATTTGGGATTTGGGCCAGATGTTGCTGCAGCCTGTCCTGGTGGTGAAGCTGATGACATGACCTGTAACCAAGACTGAAGGTTTGACCGAGGGTCCTACAGCTGGACAGAGCAAGGTTGAAGACCTGACTGACATCTCTAGTCGAGCTGTGAGCTCAGGGCTGCAGCTTTACCCATGCCTTTGAGTAGGAGCCACTTGGCCATGTCTTCCTTGGGGCCTTCTGCCTGGACCAGGCTTTGGTTTGAGAGCTACCCTTGCTGATGGTAGGATGGGTGCAGAGCGGCTGAGGAGCGGGTATGGAGCAGAGCTGTCAGGTCATACATCTTGGGGGAATGTTTGAGTTGTGTGCCTGAGCTGCCCAAGTGCTCTGTGGGAGCTGACAGCTCTGCTGCTGACCTCTGATCTGCCTCTCAGCCTCCTGCCTCTCAGCACAGTGCTGTACCAAGACCTCTGTGAATCTTGTTCCCCAGGCCGTGTGTGCCTGTTGGAGGGTTGCCCAGGGGGAGCCAGGGAGGTGTCCATGGGGGAGAGGGTGGGTTGCCCTGCACCCGCTCCAGAGAAGGTCCCTTCTGCATCTGCAGGATGCTGACCATGCCCCTGTCTGTGTGTCAGGGCAGCTGACCCTGTTTCCATCCTGAAGCTGACCCCCATCCAACATCTTATGCCGAAGAGAGAGTGGCAAAGGACGGGAGGGGTGTGTGGCTCGGCATCCTCTGCCCTGTGAGGATGACAGGGTTACCTGCAGCCCCTGCAGCAGGGTTATGTGTTGGGATACATCCTGGAGAGCTGCTGAGCCACAACGAGGAACAGCTAGCTCTAGTGTGAGCTGAGGGAGAAACTCAGCCCTGAGGCTGGGAGGTCTCCCAGAACCTTCCTCTACCCTGTGCTGTCACCCTCTCCTCCTTCCCCAATCCTGCATCACTGCTTTGTTTATCCACCTCCAGGGCTGGGTTTGAAAAAGCTCCAGAGGAGCTGAGCCAAGCTTTCCCAATAGCCCTTTTCAAAACTTGCTCTGGTGTTTGCCTGGAGCAATTAGCTGTTTTGTTTTCAAACAGTTTTTCATCAGCCTGTTGATGGTGGGTGGAGGCAACAGCAATGAGGCACAAGTGAGAGAATGATGGGGCTCCCCAGCAGCATTGTTGATGGCATCTGTCATGAGTCTGTGACTCCCCAGCTGGTGATAACTCTGTTAATATAACCCATGCCACGCTGTCAGTAACTGAGCTTCCTCCTGCGGGGGATGAGGAGTGCCACAGCCCTTTCAAGGGCCTTTGCAGTGTCTCTTCCGTACATGTTGCCCCAGGGGTTGTTGCTGCTTGTGGTGGGGAGCAGGTGGGGGCTCTTCTTGGGTGCATCCCAGAAATGAGAAGGCAGATGGCAGGCAGTTGTGGGATTGCTTCCGGGGCAGCAGCCCCATTTTGACTGAGGTTATTGGAGTGCCCAGAGCTCTGCTTAGCTGCCTGTGACACTGCACATCTCAGGCCTGGCTCTCATGCTCCACACTTGCAGGGGAGCTATAGAAAGATGAACCTGAGCTCTCAAGCTACTTTTAGCAGCTTTGCTCTGAGCTCTGGACAGCCTGTTTACCCCTGGGCTTGCATCATGCAGTGCTTGGCCTTGGCTGCATCGATTGCTCCCTGGCCCTGCTCCAGACACTGGAGGCAAACCACAGAGACAGGCAAGCCTGGCAGGGTTGGAAAGGTTCAACCCTCAGGTCTTTAAACCCAGTCAGGGGAGGCTTCCCGGCAGCAGGGCTGGCTGGGGAGAGGCTCCTCTGCGGGGTTTTGAGGCTGATGAGACCAGAGTGTCTCTTACACTAGTGGCTGTGACAGTAAGGAGTGTCACAGAAAGCCTTTCTCTGGGATGGTCGGTGCTCCAGGCTGTCAGTGCTGGAGGAGCCAGAGCTCAGTGCTGTGCCCAAGGAGGAAACGTCTCCTCTCAGCCCTTCTGGAGGAAGAGAAAGCTTTTGGCAGTTTCCTGACCATTTCCTGCTCCCAGCCAGCCCTGCCTTCCTGCATCCTCCCCCTGCCTGGATGGTGGGCTGGCCAAGGCCCCCTCCCCGGGGCTGAATGACCTCTTATCACCTGTTGTCTCTGTTGGCATGAGCCTGTGTCCTACCAAAGCACGTCTTGAGCCTCAGTGGCGTGGGGAGGATTTGCCAGGGCAGGCTCTGGTTGAGCAAAAATTCAGTGTGCCCCGCTGCTTCTGCTCGAGTGATCCTCCGAGGTGAGAACTGGGTGCTGCAAAGCCCCTGGGGATGGTGAGCAGAGACCATGTCCTGCCCTGGGCTGGCTGCAGACACAGCTACCTCCTGCACCAGCTGGGCCTGGGGCTTTTCCATGCTTGTGTGCGTGCTCTGCAGTGACTTCCTTGATGGGGAGGTGCTGCGGTGGGAAGAAGGAGAGCAGTCTGTGATTTGCTGTGTGCCAGTTCTGTTTCTGAGGGATGGGGAGGACATGGAGCTGGGGCCCTGGCAGGGTGCCGGCTTCCTGTGGCCTCAGGGCATGCGCTGAGGCAGGGGGGAGGATCTCACCCTTGAGATGGAGCCCAGGCTGCAGCCAGTGGCTTGTCCTGCAGCTATTTGTGGCAGGGAGAAGTGGCTGATTAGCATCCAAGTGCTGTGACCTGGGGGCTTTGCTTTTGGCCTTTCTGTGCTCTGCTGATAGGGGCTCCAGTACTGCCCTGAAATACTCAGGCTGTGGCTTTCTCATGGAAGATCTGCTTGGATCAAGGAGCCAGCGAAGTGGCTGCTGCAGTCTGATAGGGGATAGTCCACCCAGGAGCACCTGAGGCTGCTTGGGAAGCCAGCTCCTGTGCAATGGCAGTACTGCAGCAGCACCCATCTTCCATAGGGCAGGGCTGGCAATGCCCCTCTGGCAGGGGATGGGCTGGGGCAGCAGCTGCTGCTTCTGGAAGGGCTGATGAAGCCCCCTCCCCCGTGCACAGGGACATAGTGGCAGTGGTGCAATTGGAAATGAGGTGGCTGACCTCACCACCAAGGCCGGAGACTGGTGGTTTGATGGTCTTTATATCTTGCCTGGCTCACGCATCTGTTGGGTTTTTCCCCTACAGAAGCAGCACTGTACTGTAGTAGCAGCCTCCAGGACCAAGCTAAAAGGGCTGTGAGCACACTAGAGCTGCATATGTGGAGGGAGTGCTTCTCATGCTGCTGCAGCTGGACAAATGGCCAGCAAAGAGCTGCCCACACTGCAAAACGGGGGCTTTGTACACAGCTCTGAGCTGTGGCTAACAGCATGGCCTTTCTTGGCCTACACTTGAAGAGAGCAAAAGCTCTGGGGTTACAAAGGCCCTGTCACATCAAGCAGGTCGTGCTGGGAGGCTGGAGGAGTGTCTGTTGATCACACACTCTTGCAGGGGCCAGTATCTCTCTCCCTCCTTCCTGTCTTTGACTTATTGCTCCACTGAGAACAGTCTTGGTTCACGTGGTCTTCCCTGAGGGTTGCACCAGCAGGTTGTTGTTCAAGGTTAACGTCCTGTGGATGTTGCTCCTGTCTTTGGGGCTACTCAGTACTGTGAAACTCTCCAAAGCTCTTTAACTCCGCATCAGGTGCCAGTGTCTGTCTTCTCCCTATGTCTCAGCCCACAACAGGATGCTCTCCCTTCCTCTCCTCTCACAAAAAACACCCTGAAAAACAGGGAAAGAGTCACGTGGAGCAAACTGCAGAAGTGCACAACATACAGTGGTGCTGAGAGCATCAGGTGCAAGGGATGTGATACAAGGGCCTGTCCTGGAGAAGCAGCCGGTGAAACCCAGCTCCCTGTGCTGTGGAGCTGCTCCTGGGCGAGCAGGGACTCAGGACATGGGAGCTGGGGCAAGGTGCCCACAGACCTTTCTTGTGCTGCTGGAAATCTGCACAATCACCCAGCTCTGTGCTTCAGGCAAGGTTCAAAACTCCTGCCTGCTGCTGCTGTGTGCTCAGGGAAGTCTTACATCCTGTTACAGCTTCTTAAATTTCTGTCCTGCCTAATGAAATCCTGCCTGATTCTTGCCTGGAGCTGCTGTGGGCCTGGCTCTGGTTGTTTTGTCTTCCCCTGCTTCCAGCCCATCCAGGGGCACAGGGCAGAGCAGCCTGGTTTGCTGGAGGGGAATAAATCCCACCTCGAGGGATGGCGTGGCCTTCCTCCCATCTGCCTCCTCACTCAGCAAAGCTCTGCTTGCTGGGTGCTGCTCTGTGCCTGCTGGCCACTTCCCAGACCTTTGGACCTCCTGCCATGTCTGCTGTGATGTCCTTTACCCTGGCTCCTTGGGGCTGCCCCACTGTGATGGTTGGCTCCCACAGAAGCTGCGGTGGGCTCTGGGGTGGAGCACGGTGTCGTGATCTGAGCCCAGGCCCAGCCTGGGATGTGTGGCTGGTGCCAGCCCCCTCACCTGCTCCTGCAGCACCCTCTGCCCAGCCACCTCCAAACCCCAGCTGACGTGTCACTCGCTGCAGCGACCTTTGGGAAAAGCAAACAGCTTCCTGCAGGGAAGGGACTTTCTGCTGGTGCTGGGCAGAGCTCCGTGCCCTCCCTCCCTCCCTCCCTCCCTGAGCACAGCTTGCAGTCCCCTCCTTAGGCTTCCTTTGATTTCCATCAATACACAACTTGCTAACGTGAAAATTGCTCCTTCCTTGTTTCAGTTGTTTCCTGGCAGTCTCCGCCTTCTGTGCTTACTGTAAGCTCTGCAGCTCCTTCCCTGCCTCCCTGAGCAGCAGCAGGAGGCATGTGTACTGTCTGACTAGAGGGTGCCTGGAAGACATTGGCACCAGATTAAAGCCCTGTACCTGTTGCTAATGACCTACATTCCCAAGACCCCCCCCCCCCCCCCCCCCCGCCCCTTTCCCACCTGTGGCAAGAAGGTAGGAAAGCTTTGGGAAATGGTGCCTCTCCAGGAGAAAGCTTTGCTGAAGGCAGGAGCTTGGGAAGTGTGCTCTCGTTTTTGGGAAGCTCTGTGTGCACCAGCCTGAAGCTGGACAGGAGGAAGCTCAGCTCCTGAAGTGGAGCCCAGAGCTGCATCCCCTGGGCTTGAGGAGCTCCTGTGTGGGTCTGAGGGGTTTGATGGTGTTGGGAGCTGCCTGCAAACATCACTTTTAACTCTGACCTGACCCTGCAGTGTGAGGAGCCAGAATCAAGTGAGGCTTCATACCTGTCTGGGTTTGTAAGAGCAGCTATGCCTGGCTCAACCTGCTTGGGGCTGTGCCCAGCCCTGTGAGCTTGTGCCTCCCTGAGCTTTTGGGGGTTTGTGGGCTGTGAGATGCTCGTCAGGGCTGGGAGAGGATGAGGCTCAGCTGGGCAGCCGGGCCCTGCCCGCTGTGCTCCTGTGATCTGGTGCAAATGGCCCCTGTCTGCCTAGCACCAGCTCCAGCTCTGCTCTTCTCGTCTCAGATGGTTCAGATTAATTTCACGACATGTGGTGTGAAGAGAGAATGAGTCAGAATCCAGACTTTATTCAGCTTCACAGCTAGGGTGTCTGGAGCACAACCTCTCTGCCACCTCTCTGGCCCAGGCTGCCTTCCACGCTCGCCTTGGGCTGGATTCCCCTCCTGGGATGAAGGGAGGCAGCTGGGCCCTCGCTTTTTGTCCCTCTGGCTGCTTTGCCCCATGTCCTACAGGCAGGTGAGGCTGCCTTGTGCTGCTGGGAGCTCTGGTGCTGAGTGCCAGGGCACGGATGTTGGTGGATGTGAAAGAGCTTTTCCCCTCGCACCAGGACGCTTCCTTCCTGCGGTTCTGCCTTCCCTTGACCCAGACTGGCCTGTGGGTGATGGCAGCAACACCTGCCCTGCCAGCTGGAGCTGGAGACCACTCTTGCCTTGCCACAGGCACCAACCTGTGCCAGTCCCAGGGCTCCTTGAACAGTCCCACAGCTGCCAGCACAAGGAAGGTTTTGCTGAAGGGGAACCAGCGCCTGGGTGTGTGAGAGGCTCTGCAGGGACACGAGGCCTGGGCTTGTCCCTCAGAGCACTTTAGAGCTCTGCAGTGTTTTGGGCCCACAGATGCCCTTGGAGAGATGGGCACTGCCTGGCCCTTCCCACACACCTCCACGCTCCAGAGCCACGTGCCCTGGGCTCACCATGCCCACATCTGCCTCTGGCCCCACCACCCTGCCCCAAACAGCTGTTGGGAGGCCTCCTGGGTGCCAGCTCTGAGCAGCCACGGCGTTGGTCCCGTCAGGTCTCCGGAGCTGGCCAGGATGGCGCAGTGGAACCAGCTGCAGCAGCTCGACACGCGGTACCTGGAGCAGCTCCACCAGCTCTACAGCGACAGCTTTCCCATGGAGCTCCGGCAGTTCCTGGCCCCGTGGATTGAGAGCCAGGACTGGTAAGGCCTTGTAAAACGCCAGGGTGGGGACTTTGCCCCGGACACCCACTCTTGGGTGGGTCCTGAGGCCCATCTGGAGGAGCTCTGCCTGCTTCCCTGGGCTCTTGACGTGGCAGGACTGCTCTTCCTCCCTGAGATTCATGTGTCATGAAGGGGAGTGGGACTCTGTGCACATTGTCAGACCCTGGCCCAGGGGGAAGGGGAGCTCCAAAGCTGGGGTGTTGCCATCCAGGGCTGACTTAACGTTGACCTCTGTTGTAAACAAGGCTGACACACAGCAGTGGTTCCTGGATCCCATCCAGAGGGCACACAGGACTGGTGAGGCCCTCACGTGTGCTGTCTGCCTGGCTTAAGGCCAGACTTTTAAGCTCAGGTCTAAAACCTCTCTTGTATGTCCTGCCCTCACGGGCACAGCCTGAGGGCTCAGTTTAACAAGCCAGCGTGGCCCTTGCTCTGGTGCAGGTTGGGAAGGTGTCAGAGGTGTTATGTTGCACAGGGGGCTGGTGGGTTTGAGCTGAGCTGCCCTGCCTGCAGCGCTGCCTCTCGTCCCTCCCCTCGTGCCGGGCACCCAGGGCCATGCCCTCCCTCACGCAGGGCATACGCTGCCAGCAAGGAGTCCCACGCCACGCTGGTGTTCCACAACCTGCTGGGAGAGATCGACCAGCAGTACAGCCGGTTCCTGCAGGAGTCCAACGTCTTGTACCAGCACAACCTGCGGCGCATCAAGCAGTTCCTGCAGGTGAGGTGGAAAGCGCTGGCTTGGGAAAGCTGTGGGGAGAAGCCAGTGGGAGTCCAGTGGCTTTCCCTGCACAGCTCATGATTTGTAGCCCTAGAGGATGTTGCATTGTGCCTGCTGACCCTGGTGGGGGGGGTGAACCTCTTACAGAGCAGATACCTGGAGAAGCCGATGGAAATAGCTCGCATCGTGGCTCGCTGCCTGTGGGAAGAGTCCCGGCTGCTCCAGACAGCTGCCACTGCAGCCCAGGTCAGTGCCTCGAGCGTCCTGGGGCCCCTGTCCTGCTGCCCACCCTGCAGCCTCCTCAGTGCTATAGGGCATCACTGGATCGTTTTGGTTGGAAAAACCTTTTCAGCTGCTGCAGTCCCAGCCCTGCCCTCCCCCTGCCCAGCCCACCACTAACCCACGGCCCTCAGCACCTCAGCTCCACGGCTTTGGGATCCCTCCAGGGCTGGGCACTCCCCCAGCTCCCTGGGCAGCCTGGCACAGGGGCTGACACCCTTCTCAGGGAAACAGTTCTGCCTCAGCTCCAATCTCAGCCTCCCCTGGGGCAACTTGAGCCCTTTTCCTCTTATTCATTACTCTGGAGAAGAAACCAACCCCCAGCTCACTGCAGCCTCCTGTCAGGGGGTTGCAGAGAGTGCTCCTGTCTCCCCTCAGCCTCCTCCAGGCTACACAAGCCCAGCTCCCTCAGCCACTCCTCAGCTCCGCAGTCTGAAGCTCACTGGCTCCCTTCAGTAACCACAGCTGCCTTGTGCTGAGGGAGGGCCCAGCTGTAGGGGCTGGTAGCTTCTGCTCTCCAGGACGCAGCCTGGCTGCTCTCTGCCTGGGGTGGCTGTTAGCTTTGTGTCCCCATCTCTCCTCTTGCCTCTGGCATGGGGTGTGCCTTCACTGTACTGCTTGCAGTGCAGCTCTGGAGCTAACACTGCAAGCCAGCAGCCAGCCACACTGAGTTGTGTTAGGGAGTAGGGTGAAGACCCTTCTTGTCAAACCTTTTGAGGCCCGAGGGTGGCATCCCTAGGTCATGGCCCTCTTCTCATACCCCTTTTGTCCCCTCTGCAGCAAGGGGGACAGGCAACACATTCGACAGCAGCTGTGGTGACAGAAAAGCAGCAGATGCTGGAGCAGCATCTGCAGGATGTGAGGAAGAGGGTGCAGGTATGTGTGCTGCTGAGGCACCTTCTCCTTTCCCTGCTGCCCTGCTTTAGACCTTTAAATAAATCCACATCTCTTGCCTTCAAGGATCTAGAGCAGAAGATGAAAGTGGTGGAGAATCTCCAGGATGACTTTGATTTTAACTACAAGACTTTGAAAAGCCAAGGAGGTAATGAAAGCTCATTAGCATCTGGCAAGCCAAACTGTGTTCCTGCAAGGAGACTTGCTGGAGGGCACCTTCCAGCCCTCCTGGTGCCTCACCTCCAAGCAAAAAGGAGTGGCTTAGAATATTTGCATGGCAATTGGAGAAGCCTCCTCTTTTGTTTTTGACTGCCCCAAGGGGAGATAAACCAGAGTTCTTCCTGTGAGCAGAGAAGTGGCATATGGAGGTGACAGCACTGCAGGAGACCACAGCTTAACTGTTGATTGCTCCCTAGGGGGCCTGCTCCTTTGCAGTGGCAGGCTATTGTTTGTGTGATGCTTGGGAGGGTAAGCAGGAGTCAGTGTGCTAAAGTTTCTCACTTCTCTGTACAGACATGCAGGATCTGAATGGAAACAACCAATCTGTGACCCGTCAGAAAATGCAGCAGCTGGAACAGATGCTCACGGCGCTGGACCAAATGCGAAGGGTGCGTCATGCAGCTGACCCTCCACATCCCCCTGGGGTGCAGCTGAACCTTCCACATCCCCCTGGGGAGCAGTGTGCCCTTTCTCTGGGGTCTGAGTTTGATGTTCCTGCACTGTGAGAACCAAAAGCAACACTGGAAGTACAACCCTGGGCGGCTTCTTTCTTGTCTGTGAGTGTGAAACTCGCAGGTGTCGGAGGGAGTCAGAGGGTGTTGAAGGTTCTGCTTTCTTTTTCTTGGCAGGGTATTGTGAGTGAGCTGGCTGGGCTGTTGTCAGCCATGGAGTATGTGCAGAAGATGCTGGCAGATGAGGAACTGGCAGACTGGAAGAGGCGACAGCAGATCGCCTGCATCGGTGGCCCACCCAATATCTGCCTAGACCGGCTTGAGAACTGGTAGGAGCTGCCTGGGGTTTGGGTCAGTGGCTGGAGAAGTGGCCTTCAAACACATGCAGTGCAAATGAGCTCTTTGCCATTGGAAGCATCCTTGTAAAATGGCTTCTGAGCTTCAATGTAATCCAGTAGTGGGACTGATCCTCAACAGTGGGCAGCGGGGATGGAGTGGTTAGCCCCAGGCCTGTGGGATGTTGAGGCTTCCTGTTCCTGGTGTGTCTGTACAAAACTTGTGCACATGCAGATTTCCCTTGTAATGCACAACCTAGAAAAATACTCCAGGCTGGAAGCTGTAGATGTGTTCTGTTGTTTGCTGGTGTAGTACAAAGAGCATCCTCTCTCACGTGAGCAAGGGAAGAGGAGGGATCTGCAGGCTGGGGCCGTGCAGGGCTCATCAGCCAGAGCTAACACTGCTTCCTCCTGCTCCCCTAGGATAACCTCTCTTGCCGAATCACAGCTACAGACCCGGCAACAGATCAAGAAGCTGGAAGAGCTGCAGCAGAAAGTGTCCTACAAGGGTGACCCAATCGTCCAACACCGGCCCATGCTGGAGGAGCGGATTGTGGAGCTCTTCAGGAACCTGATGAAAAGGTGCCAAGGGCTGGAAGGGAGCTGTGGGCAGTCCTCTGGTCCCAGGAGTGGGTGGAAGGGTGAGCAGTGAGCGTTGCTGGGCTTTGAATCTGGTTCTTGTGCCTTTTTACCACAGTGCTTTTGTCGTGGAGAGGCAGCCCTGCATGCCCATGCACCCTGACCGGCCCCTGGTCATCAAGACCGGCGTGCAGTTCACCACCAAAGTCAGGTGGGTCACAAAACCACAGAATGGGGGGTTGGGAGGGACCTCTAGAGATCATCTAGCCCAACCCCCCTGCTAAAGCAGGTCTATCTAGACCAGGGGGTACGGGAACGTGTCCAGGCAGGTTTCAGACACCTCCAGAGAAGGAGATTCCACACCCTCCCTTGTGCTGCAGGCGACGGCAGGCAGTCGTGCAGGGGGGGGAAAGCAGAGGAGAATCTCCCCAAAGAGAGCCTCCAGCTTGCCTGGGGAGTGCTGGTGTGGGGAGAGGGATGAATCCCAGCAGGCTGGGCCCCGCTGGAGAGCCGCCTGTGTGACTCAGAGTAGGGATGGTGGCTGCTGGCTGGAGCTTTGTTGCCTTCCTGGAGGCAGCCAGGGTTCTGGTAAATCCCACTGCAGGGGTGAGCAGCAGGAAACGTCAGCATGTCCTTGGCCAGTTGGCTCTCCCTGAGAGCCTCTACAGAGAGCTGCTGCTCAGACACCAACCTCTGCCTGGAGCTCCTTCACCAACTCCCAGCTGTGTGCTCTCATTGCTTCCTTTTCATGTGGCAACATCTGCCTCCAGAGCAGTGGGGAGTCTTCAGAACAGTCAGCAGCCAAAATGAGCCCAGCTCAGGGTGCCCAAGGAGCATCAGCACCTCCTTGTTTCTGGGGACAGGCACTGGGGCTGATGTGTCACAGGCCTGCTTGCAGATGGGCTCAGGGATGCCTGAGGAGCTGGATAATGCCATGTCCCTGTGGGCTTTGTGGTGTGAACCGTGGTGCTGCCTGCTGGGAGATGCACACAGCACTGTTCTTCATCCAGCTGTTCTGCAGTCTGTGCCAGATGTTGTGCTGGAGTTGTTAACCTGTACAGCATGCTCAAGCTCTGCATCTGCTGGCTCTCTGCAGGTTGTTGGTTAAGTTCCCAGAGCTGAACTATCAGCTGAAAATCAAAGTCTGCATCGACAAGTGAGTTGTGTTCTCTGATCCTGGGAGTGTGGGGTGGGGTTACCGGGGTGGGACCTGCTCCTGCTGCTGCTGAGTCAGACTCCATCGCTGCACAGGGTCTGACGTGAGCCCCAGTATAAGGGGAAGAGTGCAGGGTGGTGCTGGGTCCCAAGGGTTTGTTCCCAGCCCCACACACCAGCTCATCTGCATCAGGGTGGGAAGGCCATGGCCGTGACCGGGTGTCTCTCTCCCCTTTCCTAGGGACTCTGGGGATGTTGCAGCACTTAGGGGGTAAGTGCATTGGTTTTGGTTGTGTTGTTTTACTTGGCTTGTTTTTATTTGCTTCTGCTTTTAATCCTGGCAAACATCCTACCACACATTTGCTGTGAGAGGACCCTGTCAGCCACACTCTGCCTGTTCTTTTTCGAGGTCCCGGAAGTTTAACATCCTGGGGACAAACACCAAGGTCATGAACATGGAGGAGTCGAACAATGGCAGCCTCTCAGCAGAGTTCAAGCACCTGGTAGGTACCACGAGCCCTGGGGCTGCTCCTGTTAAGGCTGTGTGCCATCAGGGTGTTGCTTCAGCCTGTTCCTTCTCTCCCCAGACCCTGCGGGAGCAGCGCTGTGGTAACGGAGGCAGAGCCAACTGTGATGTGAGTGCCGGGGGGAAGCTGTGGGTAGGAGAGTCCTTTGGCAGCAGCTCTGCTCCCTGTCCAGCACCCAAGCCCTGAGGGGCAGCAGGAGCCCTGCCTTGAGACCAAGTGTCCACGGGCAGCCTCTAGAGCTTTGCCACACCAGCCCTCTGCACCCAGGAGCAGTGGTGCCTGATGGCTGTGTGTCAGGCCAAGGGCAGGTGTCTCCTCCGTGCTCATCATGTCCTCTTCCACCCTAGGCCTCACTGATAGTCACTGAGGAGCTGCACCTCATCACCTTTGAGACAGAAGTGTATCACCAGGGGCTGAAGATTGACCTGGAGGTGAGCTGTGGGTTACTGCCTGTTGCTGCCATGGGCCTGGCTGCACAGGAGCCCTGGGAGAGGTCCAAGCCTGGGGTCACATCCTATCTTTGCAGACCCACTCGCTGCCTGTGGTGGTCATCTCCAACATCTGCCAGATGCCCAATGCCTGGGCGTCCATCCTGTGGTACAACATGCTGACCAACAACCCCAAGGTAGGGCCTGGAGCTGTGGAGGAAGCTGGCAGAGCTGCAGGCAGGGAGGGGGAAGCTGTGGCACGGGAGCAGGTCTGGGGCAGGACCTGGCCCTGCTTCTGTTCCACATCCTGCTCAGGGCTGTGGGGTTTTCATTTTCCCCCTTGTGCAGAACGTCAACTTCTTCACCAAGCCCCCCATTGGGACCTGGGACCAGGTGGCAGAGGTGCTGAGCTGGCAGTTCTCCTCCACCACAAAACGTGGCCTTAGCATCGAGCAGCTGACCACACTGGCAGAGAAACTCCTAGGTAACCCAGCATGAGAGTGCTGCCCGGCCCTCCTGTCCCTTGTGATGCATCCCTGGGCTGGCAGGGGCGAGACTGTGGTGTTTGAGAGAGGAGCTACGATTTCCAGTTGCTTGGCTTTTTCTCCCATACACCACAAACCTGGGGTCGCTCCCTGGAAATGGTGTCTTTGGAGGAACAGCTGTAGATGTTGATGCTTCTGTTCCCTACCAGGGCCAGGTGTGAATTACTCCGGCTGTCAGATCACCTGGGCCAAGTTCTGCAAGGTAAAACTCCCTCTCTTCCCCCAAGCACCATCCCTTGGCTGTTCCCCTCCTCCAAACTGTGCTCACAGCTTCTGTGCCCTTTTCCTCAGGAGAACATGGCTGGCAAAGGCTTCTCTTTCTGGGTCTGGCTGGACAACATCATTGACTTGGTGAAAAAGTACATCCTGGCGCTGTGGAATGAAGGGTGAGCCTTGGTCCTGATGCTTTTTGGTTGGGGCTGGGCCTTGGAAGTTGGGACTACAAGTCCTGCCCTGATGCCTGGTGGAGTGGGATGCCTTGTCCGGGTGCAGGCGTGCTCTCCTGGGATGCTTTTTCTGCTCAGGCCCTATTATTACCTGGTTCAGGGTGAAACCTGTCTGTGAATCCTCAAAACGTTAGTGGCTCTGCCTGCAGACGGGCCAGGTCCTGCCGCTGGCTGCTGCTGCTCAGAGAGCTATCAGGGTTCACATCCTGGAATAGCTGCCCTGGCATTCCTGACTTTGTGTCTGCTTCCTGCTGCCCAGGTACATCATGGGGTTCATCAGCAAGGAGAGGGAGAGAGCCATCCTGAGCACCAAGCCCCCAGGCACCTTCCTGCTACGCTTCAGTGAGAGCAGCAAGGAGGGAGGCATCACCTTCACATGGGTGGAGAAGGACATCAGTGGTATGTGGCTGTCACAGGAGGGCTTGGAACCCCATAAGACCCTTGTTCTTTAACCTCACAAAGCTTCTGCCAGACTTTACTCTTTGAGCCTTTGTGTGCCCTTTGCTTGGTCTCTGCCTGCTGGGTTTCGCTGCCCATGTAGTGCAGCTCTCTATGGCACTGGAATGCCTGTCAGGTCCCCATCCTGCCCTGTGGGCTGAGGCTGGGTGCCTGCTGAGGACCTTGAGGAAGGTCCTGCCTTTACCTGAGGAACGTGAGTGTCCTGCCCTATGCCTAAAATCTCCTCACACAGGGAAGACCCAGATCCAGTCTGTGGAGCCATACACCAAGCAGCAGCTGAACAACATGTCATTTGCTGAGATCATCATGGGCTACAAAATCATGGATGCCACCAACATCCTGGTGTCCCCACTGGTGTACCTGTACCCTGACATCCCCAAGGAGGAGGCCTTTGGGAAGTACTGCCGCTCTGAGAGCCAGGAGCACTCCGAAGCTACTGACTCAGGTAGTTGTTGACTTTCTGTGCTCCTGTGTCACAAGGAGGCTTCAGTGAGAGAGCTGTCACCAGCCAGGATCCTGTGCTGGTCCCCACAGTGGTGGGGTTCCCAGTGGAGTGAGGGCTGTGTGGAGGTGGGAGGATGAGTGCTGTCTCAGTGGGGAGGGGGTGTTCCTCCTGGGGCAGATGGTGATGGGGCTGCTCATGCTTTTGGAGCATATCCAGAGCATATCCGGAGCTGGGGAAGGGGCTGGAGCACAAGGGTGCTGGGGAGGGGCTGAGGCAATGGGGGTGTTGAGCCTGGAGAAGAGGAGCCTGAGGGGAGACAGGAGCACTCCCTGCAACCCCCTGACAGGAGGCTGAGGGGAGGTGGGGTCAGTGTCTGCTCCCAAGTGGCAGAACAAGAGGAAACATCCTCAAGTTGCCCCAGGGGAGGTTGAGATTGGAGCTGAGGCAGAACTGTTCCCCTGAGAGGGGTGTCAGCCCCTGTGCCAGGCTGCCCAGGGAGCTGGGGCAGTGCCCAGCCCTGGAGGGATCCCAAAGCCGTGGAGCTGAGGTGCTGGGGGCCAGGGGTTAGCGGTGGGCTGGGCAGGGTGGGGGCAGGGCTGGGACTGCAGGAGCTGGGAGATCTTTTCCAACAGAATGATTCTATGATTCACTTCTCTGCAGGTGCTGCTCCCTATCTGAAGACCAAGTTCATCTGCGTCACCCCGTGAGTGTCCCTGGGGGTGTCTATGAGCATGTTGTGTACTCAGTCTTGGTTTGAGAGGTGGAATGAGTTCCTTCTCACCTCTGCCTGGGTGCCATGAGGCCCCCAGCCTGGGCAGGGGGAGGCTGTGGGGGCTGAGCCAGGCTCCAGCTCTCTGCCCTGACCGCAGGCCTGTTGTTCCCCTCCTGGGGCCCCTTTCCTCTGGAGAGCTCCTGGGACAGGCTGGGCCGTGCCCTGAGGCCCCTCAGGGGAACAGGGGGTGTGAGAGAGCTTTGGCCAGGCCCTGACCTGCAGGTTTCTTCTGCTTTCTCCCCTTCCTCCCTCACCCAGCACCTCCTTCAGCAACACCATCGACCTGCCCATGTCCCCCCGCACCCTGGACTCGCTCATGCAGTTTGGCAACAACAGCGAGGGCGCAGAGGCCAACGCAGGAGGGCAGTTTGGTGAGTGCTCTGGGCCTTGGCAACCACGAGACCCCCTCCTGGAGCCACAGACAGGCCTCCCCATTACCTGTGTCTCTCCGCAGAGTCGCTGACCTTCGACATGGAGCTGACCCCGGAATGTGCCTCCTCGCCCATGTGAGGTGCTGGGCTGGCGCTCACTCGCTCATGGGGCCCTCCCAGGACCCGGGGCTCCCACCCCCACTGAGCTGCTGCTCCTGCCCTGCTCAGCCACAGCTCTTCCAGGCCTCTCCTGGGGAGCAGCAGCACCCCCAGGGCCTCGTCAGCGATTCCTTGTTCGACCCAAACACGTTCCCCCCTCGCCAGGGCGGTGCCATTCGTCGCTTTTGGGGGGTGGCGGGGGGGAAAGGGGAGTGGGTGGGGGGATGAACCTTTTTCTATTTCCTTCCATGACAGTTTTGTATTATTGTTTCGCTCATTCAAGTGCCTATTTAGCCTCCGGTCGCAGCCTCAGTTTTCACACATGCTTCTGCAGCCCTGGCCCTGCTTCCTGCTGTTGAAAGCTGCTTTCCTGACTGCCAGACTCCAAAAAAGGCCTCTCAAGATTTTACAAGCCCAGATTCCCCTCTGGGTGCTTGAGAAAAGGGGATGGGCCGGTTCTGGCCTCCACACGGGTTACCCAATGCACTGCTGCTGCCCCAGAGCCCTCCCAGAGCTCACAGAGGACTCTCCCCTGCACCTTTTAGCCAGAAGGACCTACACATGGCTCAGAGCTGTGAGGTGGATGGGCCCAGGAGCCCTGCAAGGGCTGGGCTTTGCTGGGAGCAGGGAGTTTGAGGCTGACTGTGTTTGCAACCCAACTTCCTGCTGTGTGCACCAAGGTCTGGCTGGCTCCAGCAGCACCAGAGCTCGTGCTGGGACAACTGGTGTCCCTGAAGTGCAGAGGCTGCCCTGGGGCACTGCAGGGACGTGTCCCAGCGCCAGTGCATGTTTGTGATCATGCAGTGTTGGCATCTTGGGTCTGTTTTGGGACCTGGGCATAACCCAGGAGGCTGCCCAGCTGTGGCTTGCCCCGTGGCCAGGCTCCTGCCAGAAGCATGACTGTGCTTCTCTCGCTGCACAGTCAGATCATGGGGAGGATGGGAGGCTGCTGTTGCACAGTCAGACCCCGTGAGAAGGATGGGAGGCTGCTGGATCTGCCATGACCAGCAGGGCTGGCCTGGCCCAGCCCTTCTGCCTCAAACAGGGCTTGTGATGTCCCAGGCAGTGGGTTTGCAGCTTCTTCAGGGGCTTCACGAGGCATTTTTATTGGAGGTTGCCTGTTCCTAAGGTAGGAGGTGGCAAGAGCTGAAGGAATCAGAGTGTAGGTAGGGAGAGGAATGTCTAGCCATGGCTCAAGAGAGATGTGGGTGTTGTTTCCTTGCTGGAGGGTCAAGGAAAGGTGAAGCTGTGCTGGCCTTTCGTGTGCAGTGGGCATGCAGATACCCAACAAGCAAGGCAGTGGGAGAGCTACTGGCCCTCCTCAGCACCTGCAAGCCTGTGTTAGGCGGCTGTGGCCACCCACGGGGAGGTGGCACAGGGGGCTGTGCTTGGCCCAGCCCTGTGATTCAGGGCAGGGCTGTGGGTAACATCAGCAGAGAAACATCTCACTGGGCACCAGCCCTGGATCTCTGATGTGTCTTGATTTGGCCCTGAGTGGAGAGAAACCATTGTCTGTACCAGTGATGCTGCTGTGGCACTGGGTAGACTAGGCATGTGGCTCTGTCATTTCTGGAGTGAAAGCTGTGGGGTGTCCCCATGGCATCAGGGACAGAGAGGCAGGGGAGAGGACCTAAGGGCAAGGGGGAGAGGGCAGTGGAGTCCAGGGCAGCCCCCTTAGCTGTGTGTGGGCAAGAGGGGTGGCCATGGTTGAGCACTGGAACAGACTTCCCAGGAACAGTGTGGAATCTCCATCTCTGGAGGTTTGCAGGACCCGCCTGGACACGTTCCTGTGTGACCTGATCTAAATGGGACCTGCTTGAGCAGGGGGGGTTGGGCTGGATGATCTCTGAAGGTCCCTTCCAGCCCCTACCATTCTGTTGATTGTGTGATGGCTGGCCCTGATGCAACACACGCTGGTGGGTGCTGCTGAGAGGGGATGAGGGCTCCCATGTGTAGCTGCCTCCAGCTGCAGTCCGTGTAGCCCTGGGCAGCATTCAATACTGTACAAATCCTTTTTGTTTTGTATATTTTATTGCTGTATCTACAGGCTTGAACTTTCTCCAAAATAAAGGCTCTGAAGCGACGTGTCGTGGGGCTGTGCCCTGAGCCCTCTGCCTGCTCCAGAACCCCGGCCTCCCTCAGCCCACACCAGCCCTGAGGTCTGGGCTGCAGTTTGCTCCATGCAAACCAACCTCCCACTGCCGTGGCCACCTGCCCTGGGCCCCCTTGCCTCATGGCAGCGTGGCAGAGCATGGTCCTGGGGGGCTGCTCGGGGATTATCACTGTGCTGCAGCACTGCCTGGTTTCTGTCTGCCCTGGCTTTCCTCTGCTCCTGTGTTTATCCTGTTTGGAAAAGCTTCTTTGGTGCTGAGGTGAGGGAGCCCTGGCCCAGGCTGCCCAGGGAGGGTGTGGAGGTGGGTTTCCAAACCCACCTGGACACGTTCCTGTGCCTCCTGATCAAGGGGAACCTGCCTTAGCAGGGGCTTGGGCTGGAGGAGCTCTGCAGGGCCCTTCTAACCCCCACCACTCTGGGATTCTCTGAAAGGGAACTCTGGGGACAGTGTGGGAGGACTTGGCTGTGCTGCTCCCTGCCCCACAGCACCTCTGAGCCTGTGTGACCCCCTGTGCCTTTGCCCCGTGGGCTCAGGAGTGTCTGGGGGGTGTTGTTTTCCCCACCACTTTCCTCCTGCCAGCCCTGTCCTGTGCTGTGTGAGTTGGGTGGCTGCTGTGAGGTGCCCTGGCCGCGGGCCCAGGGCTGCAGCATGAGCCTGTCCTGCCCTCTTGTGGGGACAGCCCCGTGCCCCAGGCTTGGCTCTCCCTGCTGCCTGAGGCTGAGGAGGGTGAGACCCAGGCTTTGTGGGGTAGGGGATTGGGCTTCCACCGCCATGGAGCTCCCTCATCTGCCCTCCAGGGTCTGCACCTCTAGCGCTTGTCACCTGTGGCCTCTCTGCAAAGCCCCAGAGCCTCAGGATCCTTGTAGGGTTTGAGCTCTGATGAGACCAAGAGGGAGAGATTATTGCTTTGTCAGAGCAGGATTAGCAGGGGGATTTTTCATGCAGGTCATGTTCAGTAAATCCCCCCGAGCCCCTCAGAGCTGGGCTGCTGCAAGGTGCTGGAGGTGGCCCTGAAACCTTCTGTACCTTCCCCAAGCCCTGGAGCCTCCCGAGCTATGGCTGAGGCTGGTTCCAGCGCCACCACGACCCTCCAATTCCCTGCCAAACCCAACCAGCGCTCTGCACAGAGCTGCAAAACTCATTCCTGTACCTGGGGCAGCTCCATGGGGTCCTACACCCCGTCCCTGCACAGGGTGCTCACCTGAGAACGCAGCCCAGCCTCCAGGACATCCCCACCTCTCCTCACCCAGAGGTTCCCAGCTCCCCTCTGCCAGCTGCAGGATGGGGTAGAAAACCCCAGAACAAGGAATATTCTTACCAATAGTTGCCACAACTGTTTGCTGTCAGGAACACAGTGTCCCATCCCGTGCTCCTGCAGATAAGGGATTTGTTATCTCCCTGCACCCACACGCCCGCCCTCTGCATCCCTGTCCAAACCTGCCCCACTCCTCACGTTCAGCCAGGGGGGCCCTGGCCCTGAGTAGTGGGGTTAGGTTACTACTGATCTCATCTTGGGGGATGTTGTTGGCAAGTGCCGAGGCCTGATTGGAACCAGGAGAAAGCAGCTGGGGATAGTCCCTGTGCTGGGCCGGGACAGCCAGACCCCCGTGGCACCCAAAGCAAGGGGCAAGTGGACCAAGGGCCACTTGCCACCACCCTGTCCCCCTTCCCCCTGCCCCAGCCATCCCTGGGGGGCTGCAGTTTGTGCAGGGCTGAGCTACCTGCTTTCTTCCCTTGCTGGATGCAGCGGCAGGGCCGGGCCCCGTGGGAACAGGGTTGTTTGTGGCTCCAAAAGGAGGTCACGGGTGCAGCTTTAGCTCCTTGCTGCCGCCACCCCCTCGAGGGAGGGAGCGGGGGACAGAGTCTGAGCCAAACGTGCAAAGGGATTAGGGGTTTCCAAATGCAGATAAGCTGCTTGGGACGCAGATGCTTGCGTGACGGGGACAGGTTGGCCCTGTGGGGCCGGGCAGCCACCTGCCAGGGGGCACAGGGAGCCCAGAGCTGTCAGCACGGGTGACCTGGCAGCTCATGAGGGGGCCCCAGCTGCTGTCTGCCGAGCCCCAGCCTCCCGCCGGCCTCAGGCAGGTCCAGACTGTGCAATGTTGACAGTTCCTTGGGGTTAAACCCACAGACTGGGATAAGAGAGGCCGCGGAACGGCTGCAAATACAGCCCCAGGGCCAAGCGACTGAAGTAGTCAGGAAGCTGGGGCATCCCTCCTTTTCTGTGGTATCCAGCAACAGGACACGGGGTGATGGGATGAAGCTGAAACACAAACAGTTCCATTTAAACATAAAGCAAAACTATCTCAGTGTTTCAGTGAGGGAGCCCTGGCCCAGGCTGCCCAGGGAGGGTGTGGAGGCTCCTTCCTTGGAGGGCTTCAAGACTCACCTGGACACGTTCCTGTGTGACCTGATCTAGGTGGGAGCTGCTTGTGCAGTGGGGTTGGACTGGATGAGCTCTAAAGGTCCCTTCCAACCCCCACCATTCTGTGACTCTATGATTCTGTAAGTAGCAGTGCTGCAAGTGGAGGTGGGAGGCAGAGACCCCCTGGGTCTTGGCTGCTTCTGGCCCGAGGACCTGCCAGAGGCTCTCCTCCTCCATCCTGCCAGGCCCTGTGCAGGGTCTCCCTGCAGGGACACGGCTCTGAGCTCCCCATGGCACTGCAGGGAGCCAGTATGGGCCTCACAGTGCAGTCTGTGACCCACAGCAGTGTCCGTCGGTGGGTCTCGGCAATGCCAAGGGTCACCCAGCTCCTGTTCGTGGGTCGAGGCACAGAGCGGGGGAAGCAACTCTGTGCCAAGCACCCCTCTCCCTGACTGCTGTTGCAATGACCCCAGCAGCTCCCACGAGGCAGGGAAACAGCATCACCCAGCCCTGGCAGGCCCCAGCTCCCCTCTCCCCACGCCCTGTGTGGGGGTTGTGCAGGCTCCGAGTGCGGCTGCTCCCACGCAGCCCCTTACAGCTGCTGTTGGCATTGCCAAACCATCACAGGTTCAGATTGCACAGGCACCAACACCTCCTCGACAGCCAGGGACACAGCCAGGTCAGCCCCCACCCGCCCAAGGGCTGTGTGCAAGCAGGAACGTTTGCCCACAGCCCCACTGGGTGGCTGGGGCCAGGCCATGGTGAGTGCATGGGTGGCACAAAGGCCCTGGGCAGTGCAGGGAGCCGGTGCCCAGCTCTGTCCCCAGCTCCTGCCATCCCCCTGTGCCAGCTCCCTGCGCTGTACCTGCCAGTGTGCCAGGGAAAGACCTGTGCTGCGACCTCCTCCTTGTCCTTCCTGCTGCTACCGAGGTGGAACGGGAAACAAGTGGTGGGACGCCCTGCTCCAAACACCCATCTAAGCCTCCTCCTCCTCCTCATGCCATCGTCGAGGGCGGCTTGGAGCTGAGCTGCAGAGCACGAGCCATCGCTGCCCAAGCCAAACACCATCCTTGCCTCCCAACGCTGGTACAACAACAGTCAAATATTGCATCACGCTCAAACTTTAATATGCAGCAGAGCTGAGCCAAGCAAGGTCTCAGTGGCAGCGTCTGCTGCCAGGTGTGGGAGAGGTCAGACCCTGAGCTCCAGCACAACATACACTCTCCAAATGCCACCATCTGCCAGCACTGCTGGTGGCTGCCATGCCAGAGGGTCACTGCCTGCCTGGTTTTCTGTGTGCATCCCAGCCTGGCATTTGGCTGTGCCAGCGCTGGAGCCAAGGGCTCACCCAATGTGGGTAAAGAGCCCTAGGCTGGAGTCACTGCAGCTCCTGGCCATCCCCATGGATGAACATCATTTCCAGCTGTTCAAGAGGCTGGTGGGCTCTCACCAAAACCAGTTTCTGAGCCCTGTGTGCCCTGAGCAGCCAGCCCACTGCAGGGAGCTCCTCAAGTGGGTGTTTTCCTTGATTTTCTTTCCAGAGGTGCAGCTTAGCATCATGGAATCACAACATGGTGGGAGTTGGAAGGGCCCTGCAGAGCTCATCCAGCCCAGCCCCCTGCTAAAGCAGGTTCCTCTCGCTCAGGGGGCACAGGAACGTGTCCAGGTGGGTTTGGAAACCTCCTGAGAAGGAGCCTCCACACCCTCCCTGGGCAGCCTGGGCCTGGGCTCCCTCAGCTCAGCACCAAACCAGCTTTCCCTTGTGTTTAAGTGGAACTTTTTTGTGCTCCAGTTTATGTCCATTATCCCCAGTCCTTTCACTGGACACTACAGAAAAAGGTGTCGTGCCGTCCTCCTGACACCCACCCTTTAGATACTTGTAAATATTAATGAGAGCCCCCCCAGCCTTCTCCAGACTAAACAGCCCCAGATCCCACAGCCTTTCCTCAGCAGGGTGATGCTGCAGTCCCCTGATCATCTTGCTGGCCCTGTGCTGGCCTCTCTCCAGCACTTCCCTGTCCTTCTGCAGCTGGGGAGCCCACAACTGGACACGGGACTCCAGATGAGGCCTCAGCAGAGCAGTTTCCTCAATGCCTGTCAGCACAAGGCCTGAGAATTAGCACCATGCTGCTGTTAGCAGCGTTGGAGGCCTTCTGCATCCCCAGGAGCCCTCAGCATCCCTCTGCCTTCATCCAGGCACATCAGCTCTGCTGGAAACCCACCAGCATGGTGAGGGCGTGCTCCCCCACACTGTCCCTAGAGCTGAGTGTGTGCTGAGATCACAGGAGCCAGACCTTCTGTGCAGAGTCCCACAGCAGCCCCCCAGTCCCTGCCTCACCCTGCTCCAACCAGGATGGAGCAGACTGCTCTCCCCTCCCACCCACCCAGTCACCATCCCTTCCAGCTCCAGCTGCCCTGGGAACAGTGCCCAGTCCTGGGGATGTCTGGGCTGCTCTCACTTTCAGGTTCCTGCTTCTGCTCCCCTCATGGTTCCTCCTCAGCCCCGTTCCTGCCGCCTGGCCCAGCCCCAGCCCAGGCTCAGCTCTCCGTGCAGCACCATGCCCGCATCCTGCACCGTAGCACAGGGACCGCAGCAGTGCTGTGGTGCCTCAGTCCTGTCGGGGTGGCCACTGCACCATGCAGTCCTCCCCTGGCACAGCCATCACTGAACCAGGCTGGCCATGGCAGCGTGTTTATGGCAGGAGCTGCCTGGGACCCAGTGGTTACTGTGGCAACCCAGGCTGTGCTGAGAGGAGCGCTTCGGCAAACACGGGGATGAACTGGTGTGGGGTGGGAGACCAAGCGCTGCCCCGCTGTTCCCCAGCCAGACCTGAGCCTGGGCTGTGCATGGCATGCTTGTGCCCCCGGTCCCAGCTGTGCTGTGGGTGCTGGCTGTGCCCCCCGTGCCCCCCTGCACTACTGGGGGGGCTCCAGCTCCCATCGCAAGCCCAGACTGGCTGTTACCACCCTGTGTTTTCCAGAAGCCTGGATGTTCCCTCTGAGCTGGATGAATGACGTGAGGGAACAAAGAGCTTTTTGCCCAGGCAATAATGCTCGCTGGCTGCTGAGAGCGAGCGCTCTCTGGGGTTGTTCCCAGCCGTATCCGAGCGGCTGGAAGCAGAGGTTTCCTGTGGAAATTCCCCCTCGGACAAAATGCCATTTCCCAGGTTTTTTGGCTTGGATCCTCCCCTCGCACTGGCACGAGACACCACAGGGCTGTGCCTGCACCGGTGATGACGAGCTCCCTGGATGCCTCTGCTTTCCCCTCCCTGTCGCCTCAGAGCCACGTGCTGCCCACGGGCTGGCTGGGCTCTGCCAGTGTCTGTGCTGCCAGTCCTGTCCCCTGGCCGGCTGCTGGCCCCACTCTCTGCCAGCAGCCTGTGGGACCATCCTCTGCCATCCCCGGGGTTTTATCCCCTCCAGGAAGGATGAGGGCCCCACAGGGCCCATCTGCGATGTCCCTGCGGTGGGATTTCCCTTCCCATCCCTCGGCTGCAGCAGAAATAGCCCATCCGGCTCCAGGCTGACCCCTCTGCATCACGCCAGCGTCCCGAGGGACTGTGCGGCCATCGTGGCATGGGCAGGCTCTTCCCTGTGCCCAGGAGCCACCCTAGCCTTGGCAGCCCCTGAGTCCAGCCCTCTCTCCTCAGAGGAGCATGTATGGCCCCTGTCAGGGGAACTGGGATGTGATGTTGCCTGGGTACCAGGACAGCACCTTCCCCTGGGGCAGACGGCTCGGGGACAGACCCGTGGCTGTCCTGGGAAGCGGGACGCCAAGGCAACAGCCTCAGCTCTTTGTTGCTGCCCAAGCACTCCTGGCTGCTCCACTCTGCAGAGTGTTCAGGGGACAACACACCGACAGGGCTGAGGAGCCACGGATGTCACTGGCCAGAGACCCAGGACTGGCCCCGGTGCCAGAAGGGCCAGAAGGGGCTCAGAGCTGCCGTGCCAGTGGCCACAGCGCCAGCACAGCCCTGCCAAAGCTTCCCTCACTGCATTTGAAACAGAGTGGGAAAACATGAAGCTATGACTAATTTGGGGATTCATCTGCTTTTCATTATCTGGGCAGGATTAGCACATTGGGGTTTGCTGGCCTCAGCACGGATCTGGGACTACGTGGGACCCAGAGCAGGGAGGGTTTGAAGTCGGGGTCTTCGGCCAGACCTCTTGCCCCACTGAGGGGATGGAGCAGAGGCTGCACCTTGCCTGGGGGTGACGTGGTCATCATGTCTATGCTTTTGTCTTAGCCCTGTGCCCTGCACATCCCAGGGGGTGTAGAGAGGGAGGCAGAGGAGCCTCATGCATGAGAGCTGTGCCGGGGGAGGTGGTGGGGGGGGAGTGCTGTGGAAAGCCTTAGGACTTCTCCAGAGACTGCCTAAACAAATGCTTCTAGTCCTGAGAAATAATTAAGACCCTCGAGATGCCACTTAGAGAAGAAGGCTGCTCTGCCTGTGTACCTCACGCTCCTGCTCCAAACACAGAGGCAATTTTCTAGGAAATCAATTACGAAGCCCCGTGCTCCCTCTCTCCCCTGAATGCTCAGCGTCACTCGGCATCCTGTTGAGCTCATCTGAGATGACAATGTGTTTGGCCACAGCTCAGCCTGGACACTGTTTACCTTCCCAGAGGCTTTTTGAGACTTCCTGAGGACCAATATAAGTGAGGTCCTGATGAGGACAGGAACCCAGCAGTGCTTGACGGGGTTGTGAACAGGCTCAGGGGCTTTGCCATACTTGGTCAGCTGGAAAATCCCGCTTTCCTGCTCTGCCTGGAGGTACTGGTGCTGCTCATTAGATCCCCTGGATGCCAACACACTGCCCCAGTGCCTGCTCTCCCAGTGCCAAGGTCTGAACAAAGCAGGGCCAGCTGACATGGCAGAGCAGGGAATGCTGTCCATGCCCAGGAATCTCTACTGGTGTTTGCAGAATCAGTCCAGCCAGGACAGACCTTGGGACTGCCTCTTGCTGAGAGGGTCTGATGTGGCCTTTTTGTCCCCAGGAGCCATGACCAGCACAGCCACTGCAGCCAGGGCAGAGCTGGGACAGTGCCAGGGCATGGCTGGGACACTGCTGGAGCATGGCTGGGACACCGCTGGAGCGTGGCTGGGGCAGAGCTGGGGCAGCCTCTCCATCAGGTCCTGCTGCAGCTGCCATTGTCCCATTCCCTTCCTTACTGCAGAAAGGGAGCACAGTGGCCACCCCAGACTTTTCCTTGGCATCTGTTTGAAACAGAACTCTGATTTGATTCAGTTCCATTTGCAATGGAGCACTCTCCATTTTCCCTGCCACCACTCACTTCTTCCCCCTTTTATTTTCCCTCTTCCTCCTAAAAACGGGAGGGAGAATGGAGGGCAAGGAGAGGGAATGGTGTGGGGTGGCCAGGGGGAAACATTTTGTGTGTGTCATCCAGCCCTCCCAAGCACCTGTGGCCGTGGGGTTGTCTGACCACGTCCCCAGCACCCTCCGGATCTGCCCAGCCCCACCGTTCCCGAGCCGGGGCCGGCAGCCACAGACATTGCATGTGACCTTGATTTTCTCAGCTGGAGCAGCCAGCGCCTGGATGACTGTGCTGGTGGGTTATGCTGGCCGGGGAATTGTGAAAGCCCTTTGTTAATGTGATGCAACTCGCTGGAGCGTGAGTGTCCCCAGCCAAGGCAGGGAGGGCAGGCAGTGCAGTCCTCAGAGCTGATTTCCCTTTTCCTTTGTCTTAGTGGTAGGAAAAAAGATGGCAGGGGAGATGCTGGAGCCACGCTGAGCACCCAGCTCTCCAGGGTCCCGACTCACCTCCCCGTGAGGTCTGGAGCACTGTGGGAGCGCTGGGAACAGCAGCCAGGACTCTGCTGGCAGCGGCTCAAAAGCAATGTGTCAGCCCCGTGTGCGTGAGATGTCTCCCAAACATACAAGTACATACAAAACGTTTGGTGGGAGCTGCTCAGGCTGGAGTCAGTTTTTCCCCCTCCCTGGGCTGTCCTGTGCTGCCCTGGGCACTTAGCAAGTGCCGGTGGGGAGGAGGTGAGCCAAAAGCAGCGGTTTGTGGCTGGCATTTGCATGGGAGCAGGTGCTGGGGTGGTGCCTGCTCAGCCCACAGATATTTATCTCTTGGACACGTGGAGCCAGGCTGGGCGGCGAGGAGCTGGAGCTGCAGAAGGGCTGTTGGGAGGCGTCAGTCCGGGCAGCAGAGCACCGAGGGCTGTGGTACAGCCGGGCAGTCTGTGGCTTTACCACCCAGACAAGGGTCCTTGGGCAACCTGATGTGTTCATTCTGTGACCCTGGCTTTTGGGGGTCCCAGCGCTGTCCCTGGGGCTTGCTTCTCCACCAGCCAGCTCTCCAAGAGAAGAGGACTTGAATACAAGAGCAACAGGTTAAGAAAACGGAGAGCTGAGCACTCAACACTCCTTCTACATCATTGCTGAGCGGTCTGCAATTGCCAGTGCCACAACTGTCCCAAGAACAATCCTGTCCCAGCACTGGCACTCGAGCAAAGAGAGCCAAACCCATCTCTGCCAGCTCCTCAGGGCTGGCACTGCGGGCCCTGGGCAGGGGTTGCTGCTCCCAGGCCGTGGCAGGATTGTACCCTGCAGCAGCTGAACTTCCCTCCAGAGGGTTTTTTTTTTTCAGGCCTCAGAAAATTAACTGGTAACGAAAGTGAAAGCCCAGGAGATCCCATGCGGCTGGCGAGAGCGCTCAGGCAGAAACGAGCACACCCAGTATTGCTTCCTGCCCGCCGCCTCTCCCCGTGCCGCGCGGCGCTGCCCGGCGTGCCCCGTGTCCCATCGCCCGTGGTGCCGGTGCTGCCCAGGAGGGGTTTGGTGAGGGTGGGCAGCTGTGCAGGACTCGCCTCTCCCTCTCTAGAGGATGTCAGAGGGGTAGGTAGCGCCTTGAGGGTCCTCACAGCTGCTGGGGGATGTGGCAGCTCGGGAGAGGGAGATGCAGTGGTGCCCATCCCTCTGCCTTGGATGCCGTTGGTGCAGCAGGCTGCAGTGGCGCTGGGGACCCGTGGTCTGCAGCAAGAGGAAGCATCCAGATCCAAACAGGGAAGCCAAGCACGTTTCACACAGAGGGCCTGGCTCAGTCGCTGGCCCCAGGCAGCCTCACAGCCTCGGGGAACAGGACGCTAGGGTCTGGGGAATCCTGACCAGGAGAGTGTGGGGACCCCAGATGTGGCACAGCAAGTTCTTGGCATGACCTGGTGAACCCCACGGAGCCCATGAGGCTGGGCTGGTGTGCTGGTCCTGTGACATCCCCTGGGCTCAGCTGCGGCTCTGCCCAAACCTGCTGCACCCTGCTGCGGTTGTGCCTGCCGGAGCGGCCGCGGTGCCGGAGCAGCACGTGCAGGGACTAAGGCATGGATGGCATTCTGACATGGGAGGTGGCTCGTGGCTTCTGCTTGTCCTCGCCGGTCTTGCCTTTTGGATGACTCCTGGCCCCAAGAGCTCCCTCCCAGGTGTGGCCCCGCAGCGTGGAAACCTTTCCCCACCAGCCCAGACACCGTGTCCCTTTCTTCTCCTCGTACTCACTCGAAAACCCCAGCAGAGCCCACATGTCTCCTGCAGGAAACTCCTCCTCCCCAGTGCAGGGGGCCCACTCAGCCTCTGCCTGGAGAGGTCCAGGGCCAGCGGGCTGCAGCCAAGGCCTGCAGGCAGCACAGCACAAAGGAACCATTAAGAAATAGGAATAGATGCAACAGGCAGCGTTGGCACCTTCGCCAACGGGGATGTGCCGTGGGAGGGCTGACGGGCACACGGCTGGGTGGGTGGTCGTAGTCAGGGATGGTGGCAAGGGAGAAATAGCCACAGACCCAGGGACCGGAGAGGATGTGGGCGAAAGGAGAGGTGCAGACGGGGGTCCCAGTGCTGGGTGGAGGCGGTCTAGGTCACGGCTGGTGCTGAGGACCTGGTGCCAGCGCCCGGTGCCGCGGTGGGCTACCCCGGTGCCAGTGCTGCTGTTGGAGCGGGATCCCCGGTGCATGTTCCTACCGATGCCCGGTACCGGTTCGGGCATCCCAGTGCCCAGCACCAACGCTCGGTGCTGTTCTGCGCCTCCCTGCAACGCGGTGCCCAGGCTCCGGTACTGCCGAAGCCGGCAGCAGCTCGGTGCTCGGCCCGGTGGCGGCGGCGGCGGGCGGGGGCGGTGCCGGGGGGCGGTGCCGAGCGGGCCGGGCCGGGCCGGGCGGCGGCGGGGGGCGGCGCAGGCGGCGGCGGCGGCGGCCGGAGGGGGCAGAGCGGCGGCGGAGCCGAGCGCCGAGAGCCGCCGGAGCAGCGGAGCCGCAGCCGCCGCCGCGGCCGCAGGTAGAGGCGAGCGCGGGGCCGCCATCGCCGCCGGGGCTGGGACCGGAACCGGGACGGGGCCGCTTTCGCTTTCCGCGGTGGCAACCGGGCGGGGGGGTGGTGGTTTGGGGGCACCTGCGGCGGGGGGCGGCCGGGGCTCGGGGCCTCTCCGCCGTCCCGTCGGTGTTTGGGGTGTTTCGTAACTCGGGGCCGGGCGCGGGGCGCTGCGGCGGGGCCGGCCGGGCCCGCGGCCTGGCTGCGGGCGGAGGGGCCGCGCAGGTGCGGGCAGGGCCGCGGGCGCCGAGCGGAGCCGCCCCCGGCGCGGCGCTCCCCGGAGCGGGGTCGGTGTAGGGGGAGGGCGGGTGGGGACTCTGCGCGGGCCGGGGCCGTCCCGGGGCCGTCCCGTGGCCGTCCCGGGGCCGCGGCGCATCCCGGGGCGGGGGCGCTCGTGGCGCGGCGGAGCGGGGCCGGTTCCCGCCGCTGCCGCCCCGCGCCGGGCCGGGCCGGGCCCCGGGGAAGGCGGCTCGGCGCGTCCCGAAGCCGCGCGGGGGTCAGGGCCGGCTGACCCCGAGCCCCGCGCCCGGGCAGGCGGGGGACTCGCCACCGACACCGCAGCGGGCCGCGCGTTAGGAGCTGGGTCACCAGCGGCGGTGGGACACACGGCTCCACGCCGCCCGGCAGGCGGATGGGAGAATGCTCCCCCGCCCGTGCGAAGCGGGAGCGGTGACACCCCGGGGGTGCTGCAGTGCCCGGTGGCCTTTCGCCCAGCTCAGGCGCCGGCCGGGTGACACCGAGTGAGTGTGAGCCCTGTGAGCAGCGGCCACCTGTCCGGCAGGATACGGGAGCTGTCAGGGCTCTGCGCCCGGGCAGCCGCCGCGCTCACGCCAGGCCGGGCTCCCGGCAGCTCCTTACCGCGGTGCCAAGGGGCTGCGTGGCTCACGTCGGCACTGGGGTGAGGGTGCTGGCACTGCTGCGGGCTCCCAAGCTCTGCCTCCACCTGAACCGCTGACAGCGGCGAGGTCTTCGCCGTCAGCCGCAAAGCCGGGGCTGTCGGCTGGTGTGAACTCGTGGTGAGGCTTGGCAGGAGCCAGCACACGCCACTGCGATTAGAGGAGCCCCATGGCAGAGGGCGAGGGACGGGCAGGGACAACAAGCGGGCTGTTGGTGGTTGCTGGGGCTCGTTGCTGAGCGGTGCAAGGCCTTGGCACCGCCATGGGAGGATCGTGGCGTGGTGCAGGACCACGTGTCTCACCGTGGCAGGGACGTGACACACGAAGTCACCACACCACGGGCCACTTTGTCGCAGAGGGACGTTCTCGGTCCTGGACTGACTCACCCCGCTGGCTGCCTGCAGCCTGCCCTGCGTTCCCCAGGCATAGTCAGGGCTGCAGCCGGTGTCTGCAGAGGTCGTTGGTGCATGGTGGTCTGCGTGGTGGTCTGTGTGGTCCCAGCTGTGTGCTGTGGGAGCTTTGCTCCTCTTCCTTCCGCCACCCTGTCTTTGAGAGAAAGGCTCAGCGCCCGTCACGGGGAGCACGGCCCTGCGCTGGCATGGGAGGGCTGGCTGCCGCTGCAGTGCTCTGTCGGTGGCGATTTTGAGCCAAGGTTTGCCATCGTGCTTCAACACGTTTGCTTGGGTGCAGTGATCCCGTGCTGGAGGGAGGTTTGCTTTGGGGCCCAGCACCCAAGCTTGGCTTTGCCGTGTCCGCCTGGCTCTGGGGAAGAGGGGAGGCGTTGGGAGTGTTGGGGTCACAAGCCCTGGTGCTCCTGAACTGACGTGGCTCCTGGGTGCCCAAAATGCTGAGTGTGAGGATGGAGACCATCTCCCTGGGTTTTATAACCATCCCCGAGGCTGGGGAGGGCTGTGCCATGCCGAATGTGCAGCCGTGAGGAGGAGGAGCTGTGATGCAGGTCGAGAGGTGCTCAGGCTGGGAACGGGGTGTGACAGGCAGCTGTCACCCACTCTGCCTTTCACACCGCTTTGACTTGGACACCCCTTGAGGAGCGTGTGCCCCACGTCAGTTGTCACTAGAGCCATGTCACTGGCTTTGTTGTGTCTCTCTTGTCCCCAGGCCAGTGCTTTGGAGCAGGATGAGGGATGCTGGAGCTGGGAAGCTGCAGGAGGGGAATGCTCAGCGCAGGGTCGCGTGAAGCCTGGGGAGGGACCTTCCCCTCTCTCTGCAGGGGAAGTGCTGACTCCAGGGCGGCTCTCAAGTCTTTGCCGTGGGGTTTCCCAGCTCTCTCTCAAGTGATAGCAAAACCCAGATACTCTGCTTGCGAAAAATCCCTGCTCCTACTCCTCCACAGTGTGGGCGGCAAGTGGTGACTGGGCTGTGCTGAGTACTGTAAAGCAGCCCCGTCAGCTGGGAAATGACTTTCTGGTTTGCAAGGAATTACTGTAAACTGGGCTGTGCTTGAGGGTAGCCTCGGGGAGCCGTCAGGAGCCTGGGCACAGCAGCAGCACCTCCCTCCCTCCTTTCCATCCGCATCCCCTGGGTGCCTGCTGCCTTTCCCACCGTGCAGTGTGAGTGCTTGGCCTCAGAGCAGCCTCTGCCTGAGCTGAGGGGCTGAATGCAGCACCTCACCAGTCCCCACCTCAGCAGGTCGGATTGGGGCTCAGCTCTGCGGTCAGGCAGGCAGCTCCAGCCTTGGGAGGCTGTGCTGGCTCTGGGGCTTCCAGCATGCTCTGAGAGAAGTAGCCTCGACAGCTGTAATGTTTCTGTGGCGTGCCTTTCCTTTCATGGGGTGTCTATTTTGCAACCCCCAAGTGTTTTGATCCCGGGAGGAAGGGGGGAGGCGGGGGGAGGGTGGGGGTGTTTACCCTGGCACTGCGTGGCCAGCGCAGGGATCCAAGCGGGTGCTGGGCATGCCTGGATCCTGCATGCAGCAACAGTTCTAGCAACATCTGCTGGCTGATAAAAAGGTGGCCTGCTGCAAGCCCAGCCGCTTCTCCTGCCGCGTTGGGAAACGTCTAGGGGGGGAGGCACACATGTGAACACGGCTTCCTGGACGATAGGGCTGAGCTGACTTGCTGATAAAGCAGAATCCACCCATCTAGCTGCACCAGAGGGGCAGGGAGCTCTGGCTCCTCTCAGGCAGGCATTTGCTTTCCCTTAATTTGTTACCCTTCGTGCCGACTCCTGCTTTGTGCCAGGCAGGGGAGCGATGTGCTGCAGGGCAGCCCCTCTCGGTGTAGCCCGAGCGTAACGTGGTCGCGGCTCTGTCCCCCCACCACCCCGTTAAAACAGTTACTGGTCAGTTTTGCAATCTCCCATTTTCGTGCAATTTCACGTCTTCCTGTTGTGAGGAGATGTCAATGCCGATTTATTGGGCAGCTCTGCCAGGGAGGGAATTGTGGAGGGGAAAAGGCTGGTGCCGGGCCAGAGCTCGAAGAGCCGGCACGGCGGCATCGGCACGGGCGAGCGGCTGAGTGCTGCGTGCACGCTCTGTCTGGCTTTTTATCCCCCTCGCTGGACGGCTGTCTGCAAAGCTTTTAGCAGGGAAAGAGGCAGCTCGCGCTGGCAGCGCAGCCAAGCCCCTCTCGCTGGCTTGAAACAGCTGTAAAATGATCTCTGTCCCATTTGGTGGCGTTAACACGTGGCTGTGGCGCTTTTCGGGCTGCAGCTCTGGCTGGCACAGCTGCCCCGGCGCAGCACGCTCCCTTTGTAACCCCATTAGTCACCTCAGCCTTTTGGGAGTGGGGGTGCTGGCTGTGCAGTGAGGGGGTCAGGGCTCTGCTCTGTCCTGGCAGCTGCTGCTGCTCCTGGGGCTGCGTGTCCTGGGGTGAGGAAAGCTGCAGCCCAGCTCTCCTACCTGTCCCTGTTTGTGTGTGTTGGGGATGAACACTGGGTTTAACCCCTGGCCGGGCTGGAGTTGCACCAGCTCTGACTGAGAACTGGGTTGCAGAAACTATTGTTGTGTTGTTTTTCTGCTCCCATCTGACTGGTCTGAGCCTGCCCTCGGGCAGGGGTGACAGGGTGCTCCTGGGTTGGGGTACCTGCGAGGGCTTTCCCGGGCTCCGTGCTGGCTGCTGGTAGTGGCAGAGCAGCACTCAACGTCCCCCATCACCCCAGCACCCTCCTGTGCAGCTCAGCACTCACAGCCCACACTTGGTGTTCTCTCCCAAGGACGAGGGTGTGAGGGTCCTGTGCTACCTTGCAGCATGGCCAGTGCCTGTTCCCTGGGCAAGGTGGTCAGGCAGGGCAGCGGATACCCTCAGGGTCTCTCTGCCTCTCCGTGTCCTGGCTCAGCCCCCCAGGTACCCATGCTGTGTGACATGCAGGCTGATGCCAGCACTGGGGGAGGCTCCTGCACCATCTCCCCTGCCCCGTGGAGAGCACGAGCATGGTGTCAGCTGGAAGGGGATAGATGTCACTGGTGTCTGTGCTCTCCATGTCTCTCTGAGCCCACCTGGGTCCAGCAAATCCAGCCTGTCCAGAGACTGGATTAGTGTGATTGTATGAGCTCGCTGGAGCGTGCCAGATAAAATGAAATTGTGTCTCCAGACCCCAATCAGGACTAAGTCGATGCTAAAATGAGCTTAATCCTCAGGTCCTTCCAACCAGCCCAGCCCTCCTGGGCTGGTGCTGGTCTGTGCAGGGATTAGCAGTGAGCCCAGGGCTGTGCCATGGGGTCTGCAGGGTCCCCAGGAGGTGGCAGTTCTGCCTGGCTGGTTTGTTGCAAGGGACGAGGATGAGCTGGGCAGTGAGTGTGCAAGGGCTTCTCTCCTGTCTCTGCTGGGTTGTTGTTATTGTGGAGGAGAAATACCATCACACAGTGCCTGGGCACACGGTGGCTGCACATTCCCTCCTGGGCAAAGGCTGGTGCCTGCCTGGAGCTGGGATGCCACAGGCAGGCAGTGGCTCTGTGCTGGGAAGCCTTGGGACCCCAAAGTGTGTGAGCCTGCAGCTCCCTGCCACACCAGCCCCATGGCTGCTTAGTTCATCTGCTCAGCCCCAGGGAGCCAGGAGTAATTAAAGCAATCCCATCTGTGGGCTTACAAACAGGGGCAGCACCAGTGCTGCTGGGGACTGGGCTCCCTGCAGCGGGTGTCCTCGCAGCATCCACGCTGGACTCTTGCCTGTGGGGGCCAGGTGGGCTCTTGGCTGTGCTGACGCTGGCTCCTGCTGCGGCACTCCCTGCCTGCCTCCCCCAGGGTGGACTGGCTGCCTGCACCGCTCTCCTCAGCCCCCAGCTGAGGAGACAGACAGGCCCTCGTTGTTCCCGTGCAGCCGCAGCCTCCGGCACAGCCTGCGTGGGGGCTGGCACAGCCGGCTCCTTGTGCTGGGGCCGGCTGGGTGGTCCTGGGCACGCGGTGCCTCGGGTGATGGAGCATGCTCACCTTGCTGGGGCAACCCCAAAGGACTGGGCTGGCCCTCCTGCCTGCACTGTGGCAAGCTTGGCAACTTGGCCAGCAGCGTGGCAATGTGCCTGTGGCCTCCTTGCTTTGCTGCAGGGAACCTGGGTCCTGCCAGGGCAAGTCCCACTACGTTCTCAGCGTTTGAGGGAATCCCTGAGGTGCTGGGGCAGCGCCTGTATCTGGCCATGACCACCCCAGGGTGTTTTTTGTCTCAAGGTTCCAGCCCCGGGGTGGTTTTTGTCTCAAGGTTCCAGCCCTTGGATTCAAGGTATTTTGCTGGGATTTCGTTGGGTATTTTGGTGGTTTTGGTTTGATGCAGGTTTCTGAGCCTCTGTGGTTGGAAGGGAAAATCTGAAGAGGGGAGAAAAAAAACCCGTTCCCAGGGGCGACAGATGCCAGTGGGCAGGTACAGCCCCGGGCCCGTGGCGTGAGCCAAGCTGCCCCTCAGCCCCTGCCACCCTGCTGGGCACCCAGGCAGCAGCAGTGCCGTGTCTGGGGCGTCTCCAGCTGTGTGTGGGGCTGGTTTCTCCCCAGGCAGTGCGTGGGCTCTCCTTGTTCCTGTCACCCTGCGAGTTCTCCATTTTTGGCTCCCGAAGTTGCCAGGACACCCGACCAGTCCCGGAACTGCCAATCCTGGCTCTGCCCGCTGGCTGCAGGGCCCGTCACCTCCCCCCCTCAGCCGGGGCACATCACGTTTCCAGAGCCAGCCCTACCTCTTGTGTGAGCCCTACGGCTCCCAGCCCCACTCGCTGGTGGTTTCCAGCGTGGGCCGGGGAGGTCGGTTTCCTCCTCCCTGATGCAAAGCCATCGGCTGCTTCTGCTCTTCTGCAGGAGACAAACAAAACCCATCAAAGCACCGAGCTTCTAGAAGGAGCTCACCTTCAGGCACTGCTGCCTCCCAGCCCGAGAGCTGCAAACCACAGCCGGGTGTAAAACGGGCTCCACCGTGCCCCGGTGCCCACCAGCCCCTCTGAGCAGGGACAAGGGGGTCTGGGGGCCGCTCACTTGTCACCCTGGCGCCCCAGTGCCGTGTGTTGTGGGGAGGAGGGTGTGAGCAGAGCCAGGGGGGCTGCGGGTGAATCTGTCCAGTCTCTCCTCATGCTGGACCCCTGCGCCCGTCCCTGGGGTCCCACCCCTGGCTGCCACCCGCCCACGGGGGCTTAGGGGGGACTCGGCCCCACCGACACGCCGTGGGCAGAGGCTGTGCCTGGCTCTGTCACCAGGCAGGAGCGTGGAGGGGTTGGCAGCCCCGCTCCCTCGACAGGCAGCGCCGCTGCAGCAGCGGCAGAGGAAGCAGCCGGCAGCCCCGGGGGCTGGCAGCCCTGTGCGGGCAGCTGACATTTTGGAAGGAAATAGCTGTTCTCTGCTCCTTCCTGTAGCAGGCAGCCTGCGAAACGGCCGCCCCGGGAGCTGGGCTGTGCTGGCACTGCCTGCCTGGAGCTGCTGCCGGGCTGCCCCGGGGCCGCGACGCCGGAGCCGGAGCCGTGCGTGGGGCAGAGCGGGGCTGCGCCCCAGGTGAGTGTGACGGTGGGATGGGGCACCCCACAGGGAGCTGGGGCTGTGGTTTCTGTGCCCTGAGGAGATGGGAACTGTGCTGAGCCCTGGGGCTCTGCTGGCCCATGCCAAGCCCATGCGTGGGGTACCCGCTGGCTGGGGGGCTCGTTGGGTGGGTGCGGAGCCCTCTGTGCCCCCCTTAGCTGTGGGGCAGGATGTGATGCTCAGCAGTGCTTGCTGCCGGGAGCACGCAAGCCCACGCGTGAGAGGGGCTGAGAGGACGGAGCCTGCGGTGGGGGTCTGTCTGAGCGGGGTCGCTGGGCTGCCCAGGGGCTCCAGTGGGTTCCCTGGGGTAAGCTGGTGTGGGCAAGGGGGTTGTCTGTGTCAGGAGCATTGGAGTCGTCCTCTGTGCCAAGCAGCTGCTCTGGGCTACCAGCACCACCATTCCCAGGGCCTGGCTGGGGGCCGGATCCTGCCTGGAGGGAGCCAACTTGGTGCTGCTTTTCTTGGGGGGGGGCACAGGATACCTTCCTACAGGAGCTGCTGAGGGGCAGGAGCAGCACTGTGTGGGCCACAACCAGACCCCTTCCCAGCATCAGCAGGCATAGAGTGTGCAGGGTCGAGCCCTGCAGCCACGAGCGAGGGCAGCTCTGACCTGGAAGCGATCGTGGGCTCCCAGAGCTGCCGAGAAACCACGTGTCGAGTGTTTACTGCGGCGGGAGGAGGCAGCGCGGCGGGCACAGGGCTGCTGCTTCCCTGAGCCCAGCGCTGGGGCAACCACTCAGCCCCTGTCCCGGGGAGGAGCCTGCTCTGGAGACCCCCAGGCAAAGGGCAGTGCAGGAGCAGGGGGTGTTTACAGCCAGACCCCTTCGCCGTGGCCCCCCAGGGCTTTGCCTCATGGCCATTGCCCGTCCCTACGAGCACAGGCGTGCAAGGGGCTGCAGTCAGGGGCTGTGCCGGCGCCAGGGCAGGGGTGTCCCCAGGGTGGCTGCGTGCTCTGAGCATCCCACAGCAGTGACTGTGCTCTGCTGTGCCTGCAGCACGTGGGGAGCTGGCACTGCCGTGGGGAGCTGGCACTGCCGGCCTCGCCCTGTGAGGCATTTCCCTCCTTTTGTCTGCTACAGACACGCTCTGGCTTTCAGCAGCTCGTGACCCAGCGCTGCTGCCAGCCTGCTGCCGTTGCCCAGTGGCCTCACATCGGGCCCCCTGCCCACCCCCAGCCCCAGCCATGCTGCCAGCCTCCCCTTGCCCACCCCCACCGCTGCCTCTGACCCTCTGAGAGCCCCTTTTTGGGCGGGTTTCCCCCGCTTTGCATCCGTTTCGATGGTGCCTCCTCATTGCATCGGGGCTGTTGGGTGCAGAAGCAATGACCACCTCCCTTGCAGGGCTGAGATCCCTCCCCATGGCATTTGTCCTGCCCCAGGGAAGGTGCTGCAGGCGAGAAGTCACCGGTGAGCGCGTTGCTGTGGCTTGTTGAGTGCTGCTGGTTAACCAAGCTGCAGTAATGGCTGGGTTATAGCTCGCTGCCAGCAAGTAAATGCAAAGTAGCTTAAACCACTGCAATTATCTGTCTCTTACAGTTGTTTGCGTGCGTGTGTGGCCGGTGGCTGCAGCCTGGCTGGCCCGTGCCGACGTCCCCAGCCCTGCCAGGGCATGGGTGCTGCAGTGAGGGCCATGGCTGGGGGGCTGGGGATGCCTGTGCACCCTGAGTCAGGGAGGAAGAGGCTTTCTGAGATGGGTGGGGGAGTGTGAGGGGGAAGCTGGTCTCTTTTCATGGAGTGAAGCTGTGCCAAATGGGCAATGAAGCTGGGGAAGGGGCTGGAGCACAAGTCTGACGGGGAGCAGCTGAGGGAATGGGGGTGTTGAGCCTGGAGAAGAGGAGGCTGAGGGGAGACAGGAGCACTCTCTGCAACTCTCTGACAGGAGACTGCAGTGAGCTGGGGGTCCATCTCTTATAGCAAGTAATGAGTGACAGGGCATGAGGAAACAGCCTCAAGTTGCCCCAGGGCAGGTTGAGGTTGGAGCTGAGGCAGAACTGTTTCCCTGAGAGGGGTGTCACCCCTGTGCCAGGCTGCCCGGGGAGCTGGGGCAGTGCCCAGCCCTGGAGGGATCCCAAAGCCGTGGAGCTGAGCTGCTGAGGGCTGTGGGTGAGCGGTGAGCTGGGCAGGGTGAGAGTCCATGATCTTCAAGGTCTTTTCCAACCAAAATGACTCTCTGATTGAAAGCTCCAAGGGAGTCTCTGTGAGCTCTCACCCAGGGCAGCTGCTGGTGCACTGAGGAGCGTGGTGCTGGGCACAGTCTGTCAGTCCATGGGTGAGATGCAGGACACAGAAACGAGGCGCTTGGAGAGACCATCCACTGTGACACTGCTGACACCCATGGAGGTCACGTCTGAGCCTGGCAAGAGTGGGAGTTTTGAGGCCTGTTTATCCTCCCACTGAGGCAGTGGGGCCTTGGGCATGGCCCTGGCTGGGCCACGCTGCCACAGTCCCCGTGTGAAGGCTGATGTGAGGCTGGTTCAGCTTTCCCCAGGCAGCCTGGCACCGCCTTGAGCGCGGTGTCTGCCGGCTCACCGCAGCACCAGCCCGAGATCCGTTGCTTAACAACACTCTGGAGTGGAATAGGAAGTGTTTTGTCGCCACGAGATGGGAAGAGATCACCATTTTCTCAAGAGGCAGGGCAGTGTTTGTTTGCTCTGTGCCCATGAGGACGTCCCCTGCTCCCCCAGGCACTCGGGGTGTCTGTGGCGTTGTGGCCTCTCTCCTCTGCTCTCGCCGATGCCCCTTATCGAGCAGCCACAATTTCCAACCGCCAGCACACGTCCTGCTGTCGGCCATCCCTCCTTCCCTTCCCCTCCTTTGCCTGCGTTTCTCTGCCTCCCCAGGCCCCTCCTTACCAGCAGAATTTCCAGCTCCGTGATTTCTGTGAACGTGGAAACGTTCCTCGTCACTTTTGTAGGAGGGGGGGAAAAGGCATTTTTAGCCAACTCTCAGTTATTGTTCCCCTTCCTGTGTTAGGGGGTGAGTGTGCAGGGCTTGGGGGCTCCAGCCATGATGCCTCTGCTTGGACACACTGCTGCCATCCCCTGGCGTGAGCCTCTGCCTGCAGGATGGCACTGGCTGCTTCTGGAGCCCTTTGGGGAGAGAGGGAGGGAGGTGAAGCCCCCACCAGTTCCATCTTGGCTCCCTCTGTTTGTCACCAGGCAAGGCAGTAAGTGGATCCCATCCCACTCACCCTGGCTTTGGCATGCAGCCCAAGGCCTCGTGCCACTGCCTGGCACCTCTGCACAGCCGAATCCCAGGTGGTTTGGGTGCAAGTGTATGTAAATGTTATTTATTGCTGCACCCATGAGCCCCTCAGGCCCTCCCTCATCACTCGCCTCAAAGACACAACTGCCAGGTTGTTTTTCCAGGCCCCACCATGCTGTGGATGGGGAACACTCTGGCTTTCTGTAGGTGCCATCCTCAGCTGTCCTTTTCCCCTGCTATGGCTGCCCCGTGTGAGCTGGGGCACTGCAGCTGTGTGGTGGGTGCAGAGCCAGAGCTGCCCCAGAACTTGCTTTGGGAAGGTTTATGCTCCATTCAGCGTCTCCCCATGGCTGCCAGGGTGTGGGCAGGGGCTCAGGTGAGCGCAGGAGGGTCTTCTGCTCTGTGTCACCCCAGGTTTCTCGCCAGCTGTCCCCTTGGCCCCATTTCCTCATCTGCATGGTCAGCGGTGGCCGTGATGCCACCGTGCAGTGGAGGGAAACGATTGCCATGTGGAGAGGCAACTCAGAGGCACCTTCATGGCCCCAGACCCACCCCTCCCAGGGCTTTTCCTCAGAGCTGGGGTCTTCTGCCCCCACATAGCCGGGGTGACTCAGAGCTGGGGTCCTCTGCCTGCGCCTACCCCTTCCTTCAGCAGCCAGAGGCGGCTCTGGCGGCACCGGTGGCTGCTGCAAAAGGGGCTTCAGGCACTTGGAGGCTCCTGCCAAGGGCTGTTAGCGGTGGCCAAGGCCCTGATGAGCCCGTCTCCGTGGCAGGTGGTGAGCCATGGCGGTGTGGATCCAGGCGCAGCAGCTCCAGGGCGAAGCCCTGCGGCAGATGCAGGCTCTCTACGGGCAGCACTTTCCCATCGAGGTGCGGCACTACCTGTCGCAGTGGATCGAGAGCCAGGCATGGTAGGTCAGCGGGGGGCGTTGGGTTGGGCAGCACCCACCCCATGGTGCCAGTGGGCGTCGAGGAGCACCCCCACCATGCAGGGCCTTGGGCTGCCCTGATGCTGTCACTGCTCCATGCACGCAGGGACTCCATCGACCTCGACAACCCCCAGGAGAACGTGAAGGCGACGCAGCTGCTGGAGGGGCTGATCCAGGAGCTGCAGAAGAAGGCAGATCACCAAGTGGGTGAAGATGGCTTCCTGCTGAAGATCAAGCTGGGGCACTACGCCACGCAGCTGCAGGTGAGTGGGGGGCCGTGGGCTTGGGGGTTGTGAGGGGGTGTCCTTGCCCTGTGCCTGGCTCAGGCTGCGCTCTCCCCGCAGAACACGTACGACCGGTGCCCCATGGAGCTGGTGCGCTGCATCCGGCACATCCTCTACCACGAGCAGCGACTGGTGCGGGAGGCCAACAATGTGAGTGGGGGCCACAGTGGGGGTCTGTGCCCTGGGGCAGGGTGTCAGGAGGCTGGAGCCAGGCTGTGCTCAGGGATGGCCAGTGACAGGACAAGGGGCAATGGGGACAAGCTGCAACAGAAGAGGTTCCAAAGCAACACAAGGCAGAATTTGTTCCCTGTTGAGCTGAGGGAGCACTGGCAGGGGCTGCCCAGATGGGCTGTGGAGTCTCCTTCTCTGGAGCCATCCCAAACCCATCTGGATGAGTTCTTGTGTGACCCCCTCTGGGTGGTGCTGCTCTGGCAGGGGGGTTGCACTGGATGAGCTTTCCAGGTCCCTTCCAACCCTTGGGATCCTGTGATTCAGTGTGATTCTGTGAGAGAAAGGACCCTGCAGTGCTGGAGGGTTGCTCAGGGGCTCCAGCACAGGCATGGTGGGAGCAGCCCTGAGGTGGGCAGTGTTCTGGGTCCCTGCTGCCCCCAGCACCGGGGCTGATGGGGAAGGTCTCTTGTCATGCTGCCTATGCAGAGCCCCTCGCCGGCTGGCTCCTTGGTGGATGCCATGTCCCAGAAGCACCTGCAGATCAACCAGACCTTCGAGGAGCTGCGGCTCATCACACAGGACTCGGAGAACGAGCTCAAGAAGCTGCAGCAGACGCAGGAATACTTCATCATCCAGTACCAGGAGAACATGCGTCTCCAAGGTGAGTGGGGGAACGGGGGTGGATGGAGCCGGGGTGCTGATGGTGCCGGCTCTAACCTCGTGCTCCATCCCCCAGCCCAGTTCTCCCAGCTCTCCCAGCTGGGCCCTCAGGAGCGCCTGTCACGGGAGACGACGCTGCAGCAGAAGAAGGCATCGCTGGAGGCCTGGCTGCACCGGGAGGCCCAGACACTACAGCAGTACCGCGTGGTGAGTGCTGCCGTCCCGGCCCCGCGATGGCTGCACCGCCATCCCCGTGCCCCGTAACACCCTCCTGCCTCCCAGGACCTGGCTGAGAAGCACCAGAAGACGCTGCAAGTGCTGCGTAAGCAGCAAACGACCATCCTGGATGACGAGCTGATCCAGTGGAAGCGTCGTCAGCAGCTGGCAGGGAACGGGGGCCCTGCCGAGGGCACCTTGGATGTGCTGCAGACCTGGTGGGAGCCCGCACCGGCTGTGCCCGGTGAGATGGGGTGGGGTGCTGAGCCCTGGCAAGGTGCTGAGCCCCGTTGTTCCCCCACAGGTGCGAGAAGCTGGCGGAGATCATCTGGCAGAACCGGCAGCAGATCCGCCGGGCCGAGCACTTGTGCCAACAGCTGCCGATCCCTGGGCCCGTGGAGGAAATGCTGTCGGAGCTGAACGGCACCATCACCGACATCATCTCTGCCCTGGTCACCAGGTAGGGGTGGGGGCCCAGCTCAGCTGAGGCACCCAGCGGGGTAGGAGAGGCCAGGTTGGAGCTGCTGTGCCTTCCTGCCCCTGATCCCCGTGCCCCCCCTCTCCCCAGCACCTTCATCATCGAGAAGCAGCCCCCGCAGGTGCTGAAGACACAGACCAAGTTCGCAGCCACCGTGAGGCTCCTGGTTGGGGGGAAGCTGAACGTGCACATGAACCCCCCCCAGGTGAAGGCCACCATCATCAGCGAGCAGCAAGCCAAGGCCCTGCTGAAGAATGAGAGCACCCGCAAGTAATGCCGGGAGGGACGTGGAGGGACTGTGCTGTGGGGGGAGAGGGGCAGGACATGGAGCTGGGGGCACGGGGGGGACACACACACACACCTTACACGGCCCCCGTGGTCCCCCTGACCCTGTGCGTTCCTGTGACAGCGAGAGCAGCGGGGAGATCCTCAACAACTGCTGTGTGATGGAGTATCACCAGGCCACGGGCACGCTCAGCGCTCACTTCCGCAACATGGTGGGTGCCGCTCGCACCCACCCTCCTGTGTGCCCCCCGTGTTGACCCCTCGCAGCCCCCCTGTGTTCATCCCCTCACATCTTCCTGCGTTTGCCCCCTGTATCCACATCTGTGTTGCATCCCTCCTGCAGTCACCTCCGTGTATCCCCATGTCCTCATCTGTGCTGCATCCCTCCTGTGTTCCCCTCATACCCCCATCAGTCCCTTTGTGTCCCCCTGTTGTTTTCACACCTTATGTCCTCCTGTGTCCCCTCTCCTGTGCCTGCATCTGTGTTACATCCCTCCTGCATTCACCTCCGTGTCCTCATCTGTGGCACATCCCTCCTGTGTTCCCCTCTGTGTCCCCCCCCAGCCCCACTCCTGTCCCCATGTGTCCCCTCTGTTTTCACCCCTCCATGTCCCCATCTGTGTTACTTCCCTCCTGTGTTGGGACACACACCCCTGTGTCCCCTCGTGTCCCCATCCGTCCCCTCATGCTCACTTCTCCCGTCCCTGCAGTCCCTGAAGCGCATCAAGCGCTCAGACCGCCGTGGGGCCGAGTCGGTGACAGAGGAGAAGTTCACCATCCTCTTCGAGTCACAGTTCAGCGTTGGTGGCAACGAGCTGGTCTTCCAAGTGAAGGTAAACCCACCAGCCACGTTCCCTCTGCAGGGTCTGGGCCAGCACCGTGCCTGCAGGTCCGGGGCTGGGCTGGGGCCACAGGGTGCCCATGGGTGATGCTCCCGTGGTTCCTCACAGCCCATCCTGGTCTCCTTCCTCCCTGCAGACGCTGTCCCTGCCTGTGGTGGTAATCGTGCACGGGAGTCAGGACAACAACGCCACGGCCACTGTGCTCTGGGACAACGCCTTTGCCGAGCCTGTGAGTGCCATGGGGAGCAGGACAGGCCCCATCTGACCCTGGGAGCTGCAGGAACTGGGCTCAGTCTCCTAGGGAGGCTGTGCCTGGAGGCATCAGGCAGAGTTCGACCTTGCTGTGTGTTTCCCCCCATCAGGGCCGTGTGCCCTTCGCCGTGCCTGACAAGGTGCAGTGGCCGCAGCTCTGCGAGGCGCTCAACATGAAGTTCAAGGCAGAGGTTCAGAGCAGCCGCGGGCTGACCAAGGAGAACTTGGTGTTCCTGGCGCAGAAGCTCTTCAACAGCACCAGCTCCCATCTGGAGGACTACAGCAGCACCACGGTGTCCTGGTCCCAGTTCAACAGGGTGAGCGGGCTGCGAGTTCTGCAGAGCCCTGTGATGCAAATAAACAAGAGGGCTGTCAGCTGCAGCGGGGTGGCCAGAGTCATCTTCCTCGTTTGGAGGGACATGGGGTGCCGTACGGCCCACACATGTGGTGTACAGCCTTGAGGAGGCTCTGTTGGCTCTGCCCCACACCTGGTTTGGCAGTGCTGGCAGCCATCCCCCAGTCCAGGCCCCCAAGTCTCTGCTGCTGTGCCAAATGCTTGTGCAGTTTTAGCAACAGTGGAACCAGGAGGGCTCATTTTGTGGGGATTTCAACAGGAAAACCTGCCTGGGAGGAATTACACCTTCTGGCAGTGGTTTGATGGGGTCATGGAAGTGCTGAAGAAGCATCTGAAGCCGCACTGGAATGACGGGTAAGAGCTGCCCTGCCCCCTCGCTTCCTGGCCTGAGCTCCCTGGCCCTGACACCATGCTCTGCCTAGGGCCATCCTGGGCTTCGTCAACAAGCAGCAGGCACACGACCTGCTCATCAACAAGCCCGATGGGACCTTCCTCCTGCGCTTCAGCGACTCGGAGATCGGCGGCATCACCATCGCCTGGAAGTTTGACTCCTGTGAGTTTGCGGCCAGGAGCTGCCATCTCCCCCCAGCCCCACTGTCCCTGGCCCCAGCCTGGGGCTTGGCTGTTTTGTGTCCATGAGGATGGTGCTGCTGCTCTGGTACCTCCTGTCTTGTCTGAGCACTGGTGCTGCTGTGGCTGGGCACGTGGGAGCCTTCCAGAGAGCAACGGGAGAGTGTGCCAGGATGCCGTGGCTGCCCTCCGGGGAGCCGCAGCTGTGGCCGCATCCAGCCCAAGCCTTGGCCTTGGCAGGGAGGAGGGACTGGGCTAAGTCATCCAGCCCACCTGGTGGGGCCTGTAGTGGGGCTGTAGGAAAGGCAGTGACTCCGTGGTGCTTCCCTGTTTGCGCCTGTCCCTTGTGAGAGCATCGTCTGGAGGGTTGTGAGGCTGAGGAGCCCCCCACAGCCGGTGGGGAGGGGTCCAGAGCTGCCTCGAGCTGGCTGTGCCTCCTGCCTAATCCTGTTTGCTGGTGACCTGTGTTTTGTCCTTAGCAAGAACTCCCACCTGACGTTGGCTGTGATCCCACAGCCCGTGTCTGGCGCGGGGCTGGGAGCTGCCAGCAGCTCTGGGCATCACCACGCTCCTCGCTCTTCTCTTCCAGCTGAGAGGATGTTCTGGAACCTGATGCCTTTCACTACCAGGGACTTTTCCATCCGCTCCTTGGCCGACCGCCTCGGGGACCTCAGTTACCTCATCTACGTGTTCCCTGACCGGCCCAAGGACGAGGTTTTCTCCAAGTACTACACGCCGGTTCTCTGTGAGTCCACGCCAGGTAGCTCTGACCCTTCACCCCACACACGCCTCTCTCCTCCCTGCACGCCCCCGGGCTTGGAGCTGGGGCTCTCGGCATCCCCCGCTCCCCGGGGCCACATCCAGCTCCACGGGGCCTCTGCAGTTGGCCCTGCATGAGCTCCCAGCCCCGAGGCAGGCTCGTGACACACACCAGCAGCTCGGGGCCTCAGCGCTGCCTTCTTTCCTCTAGCTAAAGCCGTGGATGGATACGTGAAGCCACAGATCAAGCAAGTGGTACCAGAGTAAGTCTGACCCCAAAGGCAGACTCTTGGTGGGGTCATCCCTGGGGAGCAGCCCAGGACACTTCTGCTCTCAGGCTGTGGCATCACCCTGTGGGTGCTGAGCTGGCCAAGGAGCTGGGGCAGGGCTGTGCATTCCCTGGGAACGTGGATGCCCCCTTCAGCGTGGGGACTCACTGTCTCTGGGTGAGGGGGTTGAGTCCTCTGCGAGCCTTTGGAGATGCCATTTGGAGGTGGTGGGAATTCCTGCAAGGTGACTTCACCCCTGGGGACCCCATCCTGTGCCGTGCCAGCACTCAAGAGTCCCTCTTGCCCCCCCAGGTTTGTCAACGCATCAGGCGATTCAGCCCCCGGAGGGGCCACCTACATGGACCAGGCTCCCTCGCCCGCTGTCTGCTCCCAGCCCCATTACAACGTGTACACCCAGAAGTAGGTGTCACCTCCCCCATCCCCATCCTGCCGTGTGGCCACCCCTCCCTCCCCAGCCTCTCACCCCTCGCTTCCCACAGCCCTGACACCGTGCTGGACCCCGAGGGTGACTTCGACCTGGACGACACCATCGATGTGGCGAGACACGTGGAGGAGCTGCTGCGCCGTCCCATGGACAGTCAGTGGATCCCCCACGCCCAGTCGTGATGGGAGGGTGGGCGCCTGACCCCCCCTTCCCCCCAGCCCTGTGGGGACTGTGCTGTGTTCGTGTCTCTGTACTGGGGGGGGAGGGGGGGGGGTGGTGGTGGGAAGGGCGCTGCCCTGGAGGTTTTTGCTCTGTGCTGCCCCGAAACGCAGGCTGGCGTCCGGCTCTTGGTGTTTATGCCCCTTGTATAAACAGCAGCGGATTCGTCGCATGGTTTTTTGCTGTATGTTCCTTTTAAGAGGCCCAGCTTCGGCTTTTCCGCTTCTGCGAGCACCAGCCCCGCAGCCTCCCCCCCCTCCCCCTTGCTCCCCCCTGCCCCCTCGGGGCTGCTCGGGGCCGGGGCTTCAGCCTCAGGTTTCGCTTTCGCAGTGGTCACTAAGAATGTACGTGTGTCGCCTTCTTGTTCTGCCCTGTGGCTCTGTCCCCGGGGGATAGGGGAGGGAGGGGTTGGGGGGGGTCACACCGGGGTCTGGGCATGGGGATGGGGGGTGGGGGGGATGGGACACACGTGTCAGCTGGGGTTTCACTCCACAGCCCCCCAGGGAGGAGGTTCCTGGCCTCTGTGTTCCCCACTGGAGCCGGTGCAGGGTGGAGACCGGGTGGGGATGGGGGAACCAGCGAGGGCCGTGGGGCATTGGGTTGGTCTGGAGGGAGTGGAGCCCTCTGCCCCTTCCCTCGCCCTGGCCAGGGAAGCTCTGGGGTCCTGGCCGTGTTATTTTTCTACCACAGAGTAAATAAAGCACGGAATATTTTTGTAACACAAAAGCTCTGCGTTTCACGTGTGTCTTGGGGAGGGGGCAGGTAAAGGAGGGGGGTGGAGGGGAGCCCTCGGGCTACATGGCCCTGTGTCCCCCCCAGCTCTGCATGACACGGTGTTGTGCTCTGGGGCCACGCAGAGGGTTGGGGTCCATGTTCCCTTCTGCCTAGGGCAAGGGGGTGAGCAGGGGGGGCTGGATCTGGTATCCTGGGACAGGGAGGGGTGGGGGGAGCTACAGAGGAGGGCTGTGCGGGGCTGGGCACTTCTCCCCGGCGCAAAAGCAAAGCCCCGCAGCCACACTGCACCACTGTTACAAAGGAGAGAAGGGGCAGCGGCTGGGGGGAGCAGGCTCTTGGGTTTGAACTGCGCCGGGCTGGGCGAAGAAAGGAGAAAGCGAAAATAACGCCCGAGGCGGAGCTGTCGGGGGCGGCGCCGGTCGCCGTCATTCTCCGTCATTTCTGCCGGAGGCGGAATAACCGGAGGGGTGCGGGGCAGGGGGGGGCGAGGGTCCCGGGCCCCTGCTCGGGGGCGGCCGCAGCTGGGGATGCTCCTGGCCGTGGCCGTGGCCGTGGCCGTGGCCGTGGCCGTGGGGCTGCCCGTCGTCCCCGCGCTGCGGCACCGGCTGCTGCGCTGGGCTCTGTGCCGAGCCGCGGGTCGGTACCGGCGGCGGCTGGAGGTGCTGAGCGGCGACGTGTGTCCGAGCCAGGAGCGGCGGCTGCGGCGGCTGCAGCCCCCCGGCACGGCCGGCGGTGAGACGCGGCGGGAGGCGGCGCGGGGGCGGCCCGGGGCGCGGGGGTCTCACCGCACCGCTGTCCCGCCAGGCTCCGAGGATTTCCGACGGCGTCACGCCCTGGGGCGGCGTCACCCTGATGCGGAGCAGGAGCCGGGCTGGGGGAAGGTCCCCCCGCTGCGGCCGTGGGCTCTGCTCTGCAGCTGCTGGGGCACCGACCCCCCGCTGCAGGTACGGGGATGGGGGTGGGCATGGGAAGGAGGATGGGGATGGGCATGGGCATGGGAGTGGGCATGGGGATGGGGATGGGCATGGGAAGGAGGATGAGGATGGGAATGGGAATGGGCATGGGAATGGGAAGGAGGATGAGGATGGGCATGGGCATGGGCATGGGAAGGGGGATGGGAATGGGCATGGGAGTGGGAATGGGCATGGGAGTGGGCATGGGGATGGGGATGGGGATGGGCATGGGAGTGGGCATGGGAATGGGCATGGGAAGGAGGATGAGGATGGGGATGGGCATGGGAGAGGGCATGGGAAGAAGGATGAGGATGGGGATGGGGATGGGCATGGGAGTGGGCATGGGAAGGAGGATGAGGATGGGGATGGGGATGGGAATGGGAATGGGAAGGAGGATGAGGATGGGGATGGGCATGGGAGAGGGCATGGGAAGGAGGATGAGGATGGGGATGGGAATGGGAATGGGAATGGGAATGGGAAGGAGTATGGGGATAGGAATGGGAATGGGAATGGGAATGGGAATGGGCATGGACATGGGAAGGAGGATGAGGATGGGGATGGACATGGGCATGGGCATGGGAGTGGGCATGGGGATGGGGATGGGGATGGGGATGGGGGTGAGGAGGGGGATAGGGATGGGGATGGGCCTGGGTAGGAGCATGAGGATGGGAATGGGCATGGGGATGGGAATGGGAATGGGAATGGGGGTGGGAATGGAGATGGACATGGGAGTGGGCATGGGGATGGGGATGAGGATGAGGATGGGGATAGGGACAGGGATGGGCATGGGAGATGGGGATGGGGATGAGGATGGGGATAGGGACGGGGATGGGCCTTGTGAGGAGGATGAGGATAGGGATGGGAATGGGCAGAGGGATGGGGAGGAGGATGAGGATGGGCATGGGGATGAGGGTAGGCATGGGGAGGAGGAGGAGGATGGAGGTGGGGATGGGCATGGGGATGAGGATGGGGAGGAGGATGGAGATGGGAGCGGGGATGAACGTGGGGATGAGGATGGGCATGGGAATGGGTATGAGGGTGGGGATGAGGAGGATGGGGATGGGGAGGAGAAGGAGGATGGGGATGGGGGTGGGGATGAGCATGGGGATGGGCATGGGGTTGAGGATGGGGATGGGGATGGGGATGGGGATGGGCACCAGCAACCCCTGCATAGCCACCAGGGTCTGCCCCCTGACCCTCACCTCTCCCCACACAGGGGTCCCTGCTCTACTTGGACACCCTCCATGCTGCCTTCCCACAGGCTCTGGCCCCCGGGGGCACAGCCTTGCTCTCCTGGGGGGCCGGTGCCCCCCGTGCCCCGGCAGGCTGGCCCCTGCCCACGCTGTACTGCACCCCGGCCGAGGCGGGGGCCGTGGCCTCGCGGGCTGCCGCGCTGCGGGTCCAGCTGCTCTTTGCCCTACGGGAACGTGCCCTGCGTGTGCTGGAAGCCGGGCTGCCCACTGAGCTGCACGATGCTCTGGCGACCCTACGCACCAGCTGGCCCGGGCTGGCCCAGGACCTGGCGCTGGGCAAGCTGAGCCCCCAGCCCGGGCTGCCTGAGGACACGCGGGGCCGGCTGCAGGCGTTGCTGGCCCCCGATGCCGCCCGGGCGGCCGAGCTCCGGGCCGAGTGCGGCCGCGGCTTCGAGGGCATCGTGCAGCGGCTGTGGCCTCAGCTGCAGGTGGTGGTGGTGCGGTCGGCACATGGAGCAGAGCAGCTCTACTGCGATGCCCTCTGCCAGGCCGACTGCAAGGGGCTGCCCTTCTACTGTCCCTTCTACCAGGCAGCGGGAGGTGAGTGCTCCCTGCGCGGCGCTGTCCCCACAACCTACCCCTTACAGTAGCACAAACCCCTCCTGGCCCTGCAGATGCGGGTGCTTCTCTGTGCCACATCCCTCCCTGGAAGAGGCCTGCTTGCTGTCCAAAAGCAGCTCAGTCCTGGCACCAACTGAGAAGCTCCCCCTTGGAAGGAGTGAGGCCACATGGGCAAGGATGGGGAGCTCCTGGGGGGGGTTCGTGCTGATATGTGTTGCCCTCTCAGCCCTGCTTGGTGTGAACTTGTGGCCAGAGGAGCCAGTGCCCCGATTCCTCCTGTGCCCTGACTGGGCTTTCTACGAGTTCCTGCCCTGTCCAGCCGAGGAGGAGCCCCAGACGGTGCTGCTGGGCGAGCTCTGGGAGGGACGCGAGTACGGGCTGGTCCTGACAGCTCACCCTGGAGACTACAGGTGCCTCCCTACTGCTGCGGTGGTCCGGGGGGGCTGCCCACCCCAGCCCCCATGCCTGGCACCATTTCCCCTCTTGCTCCCCTTTGCCCACGCAGGTGCCGTGCTGGGGAGGTGCTGAGAGTGGCTGGATTCCACAAGCAGTGTCCCGTGGTGGAGCCTGTGCGCAGGTGAAGACACCCCCAGCCCTCTCCCCTCACCTCAGGGGGCTGCATGGCAGGGGATCCTTGTGCCAGGCAGGGTCTAGAGGGGACAGTGCCACCCACCTCTGCCCCCTGCACCGCAGGGAGAGCCAGGTGCTGAGCGTGCGAGGCGAGAGCATCCCGGAGGAGCGGTTCTACCGGAGCCTGTGCCGCGCCGTGGGCATGTGGCCAGGCGCTCGCCTGGTCGACTACGTCTGTGTGGAGAGTGCCTTGCTGGGTGAGTCCCCCCCCAGAGCTGCCTGAACCCCCCCAAAGCACAGCCAGCACTTCACAAGCCTGTGCCAGCCCTGCTGCGCCCTGGGTTGCCGGCAGCCGGCGGGGCTGGAGGCTGCAGGTGGGTTTAACGTGCTGATGGTGCCGCTGCAGGTGCCTCTTCGGGGGCCTGTGCCCCGCATTATGAGGTGTTCGTGGAGCTGCGGGGCCTGCGGGACCTGTCAGAGGGGCAGCGCTACAAGGTGAGGGGCACGTGTGTGCTGCCCTGGGGCAAAGCCCTGGGGGTGGCTAGAGCCACGCTCTGAGGGTGCTGCTGGCATGCTTCGCTTCGGGAAGGGGGTGGCTGGGGAGCATGGCACAGCTCAACCCTGCTTAGGGTGGGCTGGTGAGGCCCCTGGGCACGGCACAGGGTGGTGGCTGCTTGTCTGGGACAGTGTGGGCGACCTGCCTTCTCTCTGCAGCTGGACCAGTGTCTCCAGGAGGATTTCCCCATCTATAAGTCCTTCCGCTTCAAGGGCAGCATCGGGCCGCTGCGGCTGCACCTGGTGGGGGCTGGGGCCTTCCCCCGGCTGCGAGAGGCGCTGGGCTCCCCCCTCCCCATGCCCAGGGTGCTGCGGGAGGAGCGGCTGCTGCAGCTCATCCAGGGCACCGTCATCTCCTAGGGCAGCCCCCAGCCCTGCTGCCCCCGCGGGCTTGCTTGGTGTGTGCTCTCTGGGGAGGGAGTGGGGCTGAGTCCATGGTGAGGGGCACAGGGGTGCAGGTGCCCAGCCCTAGGGGGGATTTGGCTGAGCAGAGCAGATGGAACCAGCGAGCTCAGCCGTGCCACTGCCTTGTGGTGGCAGCGGGTGCTGGTGGGTGCTGCCCGTGGGGATGCAGCAAGACGTGCAGCACACCCCAGCCAGCAGACCTGGCCCTTTGCTGGGCTGTTCTCGGTGCAGGATGGGACCGTGGGCACTTGTGAGTGCCATGGGGCAGCTGGGTGCTGTCACTGGTGGCCACGTCTCACCCTGCTCTGCCCAGTGCCTTGGCAGTGCCCTCATGCAGCCACAGCAGAGTGGGTGCCTGTGCCTTTCCCAAGGGACACCTCGATTGTCACAACCTGTGACCAGTGCAGGAGGAACAGGCAAAACCTCCCTGGGAGCAGGAGGAGCAGCGGAGCATCGTGCCCATGCAGGAGCTCAGCTCATCCACACACTGAGCTCCAGGGCTGTGTGTTTTCCCCTCGGCAGGGCTGCCATAGGCAGAGCGTGGGGTAGCCAGTGGTGGCAAGTGCTGTCTGCTGCGGAGCAGCTCCTCCTCCAGGCTGCAGCACACGTTGCTGGGTTAGGGAACAATGAGCTCCAGCGAGAGCTGCTTTTAATGTTCAAGAAAAAAACAACCCAGAAGCAAGAAAAAAGGGGATTATCTCTCCAAAATAAAGAAAGGGCAGCGCTCTGGGATCGATTTTTTTATATATATATATATACACACTATTATTTTTAATCCCCCATTAAAGAGGTTTCTTGCTGACAGCTCTGACTGTGCTGGTGGTTGAGACTTTGCTGCTGTTGTTTCCTCAGGGGTCCTGGGGAAGGGGCAGCCATGAATATTTAACCAGTTCCACGTCTGGCTGAGGCTCTGAGGACGTTGAGCTCTTTGTGCCTTTGAGACACAAATGGCACTGATGGGAGGGACTGGTCCTTTCCCCTCCTGCTTGTTAAGGTTTATTTTAAGGGCTGGTGAGCCACGGGAGAACCTGCTGTGCAGGCAGCTGCTGCTGGGGTGAGGGCAACGTCTTGAACAAAGTCCACACAAAGCATCCTTCAGGGCAGTCAAAACCTCTGCCAGGGATGGAAATGAGGCTCAGGTCCCTTCCCTTATCCCTGTCAGGAAAGAAAGATCTGGAGCAAAAGCTCTGCTACAAGTAGGGGAGAAGCTGTGCTTGTGCCTTGGGGGGTACCAATGGCTGGGAGGGGGTGACTGGGGGAGCAGGGGAGAGCTGTGAGCCAATGTGGCAGGGGCATGTGTGCTGGACCTGATGGCATTGGCTGTGCCTGGCACTGTCAGGCTTGGGGCTGGGGTGCTGGGGGGAGCAGGGTGGTGAAGTTGGGGTCTGAGGGGGGCTCCTGGCCAGCCCTGTACTGGCAGAGACCTGCATAACTGGATCCAGAGAGCCCAGGAGAGCTGCCCATCCCACTGCCTGTGCCACACATACCCTGCAGGCACCGGCACTGAGGCCAGCACCTGGGCCCTTCCTGAGCTCTGCAGTGACCTGTGCCCAGCAAAGCCTTGAGCCCCATGCCTGGAAGAGCTGGGTTGGCCCAGGGCTTTGCCCATCTGCTCCAGTTGCTTCCTGGCCCTGCCTGGCCACTGACTGTGTTGAGGGCTGCAGGCTTGAGGCGGCAGGAGAACCCTGCTGGGTACAGTTTGAGTGCTGGGCTGCAGGATGTGGGTGCCGGGTTGCAGGATATGGGTGCCAGTCTGCAGGGTGCAGTGTCGATTTGAATGCCAGTCTGCAGGGTGCTGGCATGTTTTGGGTGCCAGGCTGCAGGGTGTAAGGTCGATTTGAGTGTGAGAGGCTCGTTTTGGGTGCCAGGCTGCAAGGTGTGGGCTGGATTTGAGTGCCAGGCTGCAGGATGCCAGTACATTTTGGGTACCAGGCTGCAGGGTGCAAGGTCGATTTGAGTGTGAGAGGCTCGTTTTGGGTACCAGTCTGCAGGGTGTGGGCTGGGTTTGGGTGCCAGGCTGCAGGATGCCGGCTCGTTTTGGGTACCAGGCTGCAGGGTGCAAGGTCGATTTGAGTGTGAGAGGCTCGTTTTGGGTACCAGTCTGCAGGGTGTGGGCTGGGTTTGGGTGCCAGGCTGCAGGATGCCGGCTCGTTTTGGGCACCAGGCTGCAGGGTGTGGGCTGGGTTTGGGTGCCAGGCTACGGGATGCCGGCACATTTTGGGTGCCAGGCTGCAGGATTCAAGGTCGATTTGAGTGTGAGAGGCTCGTTTTGGATGCCAGGCCGCAGGGTGTGAGCTGGGTTTGAGTACCAGGCGGCGGGATGCCGGCTCGTTTTGGGCACCAGGCTGCAGGGCGTGGGCTGGGTTTAGGTACCAGACTGCGGGATGCCGGCTCGTTTTGGGTACCGAGCTGCAGGGCGTGGGCTGGGCGGCGGTGCCCGGTTGCCGGGTGCGGACTTGGACGGGGTCCCACCGGGATGGGGGCGGCCGCCGGGACCGGACGCTGCGGCGCTGGGCTGAGCCCGGTGCCCGGTGCCCGGTGGCCGTCTCCGCTCCCCACCGCTGCAGCGGCGGGGCGGGGGGGGAATGGGGGGAGCCGCGCCGTCCCCCGCCCGCGTCCCCGCCCCCGGCCCGGCCCGTCCCCTCCTCCCGGCCGCGCCGCCTCCCGCCCGCTCCGCCACTGAGCCCGCAGCGGCGGCGGCGGCGGGCGCAGGCTCCGGGGGCGCCCGGGGCCCCGCGGCGGCCGCTGCCCTGAGGCCGCGGGGGATGGCGGAGGGGCCCCGGGGTGCCCCGCCGCCCGGATCGCCCCGTCCCGCCGCTCCGCTGCCCAACGGGCCCCGCGGCGGCGGCGGCGGCGGCGGCGGCGGCGGCGGCGGCGGCGGCGGCAGCCCCGGCTCGGGCTCGGGCAGCAGCAGCCGCGAGGACTCGGCGGAGCGGAGCCCCGCGCCCGCCGCGCCCCGGGCCAGCATCATGAAGGTGAGAGCTCCGCACCGGCCCCGGCCCCTCCCGCCCTCCCCTCCCCGCCCCGAGGCGGGCTCCGGTGCGCCCCCCCCCCGCACGCACCCCAGGGACCGGCGCCGCCCGGCACCTGCGCAGGGATGGGTTGTGGGGGAGGAAGGCTCAGCCGTGGCCCCGCGGGAGCTATGAGTCCCCCGGCCCCGGAGCCAGTGGGCACCGTCTCTGCCAGCCCGCTGTGCCCGCCGTATGTCCCCCGCTTCGCCCCCCGCCGTGCCCACCCCAGCGCTGGGGCGGGTCCGTGGAGCCGTGGGGCAGCTGCAGCCTCAGATCGGGGCTCGGGGGTTGTCCCCCGCCCGCTGCAACGGGCTCGTCGAGGCTGCTATCGCCAGGGCTGGCACCGTGTCTGCTCGCCCTGCCCGGCACCGCGGGTCCCCAAGGGCAAAGCCTGGCTCGGGCTCCGTGCGCTGCTGGGCCAGGCCCGTCCTCTTCGTGTGGCCGTGGGTTTCCCCGTCCTGCGGGTCTGCTGCACGCCCACGCTACTTTTGCCGTGGGAGCCACACCGCAGCATCGCCCTGTCCTGCTCAGGGCACCCATATGTGCCGGGGAGGAGATGCCTGCTCCTGGCTCCCAAGCATCTTCCCGTGCCCCCTCCTGCACTGAACCCTGGGCCCCGGCACGGGCAGCTCCGGACCTGCTCCCAACAGCCCCTCCCCGGAGCGGTGCTGTGGCCGGGCAGGGGGCACTGCCAGGGCTGTGGGTCAGGGAGGGTCTCTGGGGGTCTCCCACGTGAGTGTGCAGTGGGTCACATGTGTGCTTTCCTAAATGAGCCTCTCTAATTGTGCTCATGCCGGTGGTGCTCACTGACACAATGGGTCACATCCGCCCGGGACTCGCCTCCTGCTCCTGGCAGCCTATTTTAAGCCGGGATTGCTCCGGTGCTATTAATACCCTGTGTGGGGGCTGTTCCCGTAGTGCCGGCCCAGCCCCAGCCTCCTGCCCCCAGCACCCGGTTCTTTGGGCAGAGACATCGGGCCTTCCCTGTGCCCCTGCCTACTGGCCACCACAAACTGTTGCAGCTGCAGTCGGGCTGTGCCCCAGACGGGGAGGGCGAGAGGACCTCCCGGTGCCACCGTGCAGCCAGGCACCGGTGCCGAAACGCCATCTGTGGCCAATTTCCTTGGGCACCTCGCTGGGTTCTGCTCCTCCTGGGGCTGGACAGTGTGTCTCCCCCAAGCTCTCAGCCCAGGGACCGGCTGTGGGCCGTTGGGGAACCTCTTGCTTGCCCCCGGGCTGGGCGCATCCCTCGTCACCGCCGTGCGTCACCGCGGGATTTGGCCTCACGTGAGGGTTGGGTGGCCGAGGGCCAGCGCTGGTGGGGGAGGGCAATGAGGAAAGGTCAAACCTGGTTGGTATCCCTAGCCTATGCTGGTCTCTGATGCACCTCATAGTCACTCCAGGGCCTGATCCTGCCCTGGTGCTGTAGGGTTGCGTGCCTGAAATTCTACAGCCTTGAATTCCTGAGGCTTGACCTGTTTCTGCCCCCAGACTGCCCATGCTGTGCTCCTCCTGTTTGGAGGCAGTGATCCTGCTGCCTCCCCAGCACAGCTCTCCTGTCCCTCAGCAGGGACAGAGCCCCGTCAGCCCCTCCACCACCTGAGACCCTGCTGTGGCCTGGCTCTCCCTGTGACTAGGAGGCCAGCTTGTGCCAGCTCTGCACAGCAGCTGAGGAGAGGGTCCCTGGGGACCCCTGGCAAGAGCTGGGGAGCAGCTGCCCAACCTTGATTCCGTGCAGGATGCTGAAGCCATTCCTGTGCTGTGGGTTCTGCGGCAGCTTCACATCCCCCCCCCCCTTACACAGTGGTGGGTGGGAGTTGGGGGTTGCAGGGCAGGGAGGGAGCCCAGCACCACGGGCCTGGCTACAGCTTGGAGTGAGGGCACAAATGAGCGGTGGGCAGCGGAGCAGTGGGCTGGGCAGGGGCTGGCTGCTGACAGAGCGCAGGCACGTGTGGGAAGAGCTGCTGGCTCTGTTGTTTTTTGGGATTTCCAGAAAAGGCTAGAGGAGTGAATCTGAAAGTGAGAATCACCAGCTGTGCTGGGGCATGGGGAGCCCAGGACTGGTTGTGCCAGGAGGTGGAAGAGCTGGCATCTACTCCCTGCCTTCTTCCCAGGCTGGAAGCAATGGGGGTTGGAAGTCTAATGGGCTGGGGGCATGCTGGAGAGACGCTGAGGGGGGCACTGGATCTGTTCCTCCCTCCTGCAGGCGACCCTTCCTTCCCCTGCACCCTGTCTCTGCCCCGTGCCAGCACCAGGAGCTGTGTGGTGCCTCTGTACTGGCCTCTGGCTCCATGGCCCCTAGCTGGGTAGTGGCAGCTGGTGCCATGGGGAGGGGATGTGTCACTTACTATTTTCTTGGCAGGGAATAAATGACGGCAGAAAAGCCCTGGGTGTGCTTGGTCTCCCACCTCCTCCACTCCTGCACTGCCGGCTTCTGTCACCAGCCTTCACCCCTTCTCGCACTGCCCAGCCCAGGATGGGGTCAGTGGGAAGAGCCAGGAACTGGGGAAAGCGGCTGTCGATGGGTCAGGTCACGGCCAGGCATCCCCAGGGGTGAAATGCACCCCCTACCCATACCCCCCGTGGTGGGGAGAGGGCTCCTGCCGCCCAGGCAGCGGCAGTCGTGCTCTCCTGCCTGTGCAGCAGAGCCACGCTCAGGCTGAGATGCTTCAGTCCCAGAGGTTTTCAGTTCCTCTCCTGCTGTCACGAGCTGCTGTGCGTCTGGGACCTCCCTGGCTTAGCTTCAGGCGGGAAGAGGAGAAGGGAAGGGTGGCTGATGGGCCCTTCCCCATCCCCACGGTTGCTTGTCTGGTGATGATGTAGGTCACGTGGCAGCTGAGATTAGGGCTGCCGTGCTTGCCAGGGCATTAATTGCAGGAGGTAATTGGCTGAAGAGGTGCTTAGCACATGCTGCAGAGCTGGGCAGGGCGCGGGCAGCTGCGTTGGGACGTGCCCTCCGTGCCCTGTGCTCGCTGCTGGCATCGCGGTTGCCACCCGCGTTGTGGCCGGTGCGTCCTCCCTCGCCAGAGCCGGCTTGTGTGGGTGAGATGTGTGTGGCAGCGTGGGCAACAGCCCTGCCTGCGTGGCTGCATGGTGAGCGGGACAGAGCCCTGTCCTGTCACCAGGGATGCTCTTGGTGCCGCGGGAGCTGTGGCTGTGGGTGCCACGTCCTCCTGCCTGTGCACTGCTGGCCTGGTTATCACCTTACGGAGCATCGCTTTTCCCTGCCAGTGCCCAGGCCGGGCTGAGGAGTGGCTAAGAGGCTCCACACAGCCACTGCCACTGGCCCACTGGCCACAGACGCGCTGGGGTGTCAGCGAGCACCGAGAGCTCCCCGGTCAGGGCGGCAGCAGCGCCCGCTGAGACTGGCCTGTGCAGATGGGGAGAGCAGCGCCCGTGTGCCTCGGGTCTGTGCCGTGTACCTACACCCCAAAACGCTGCAGTGGGCACCCCCTTCCTGAGCCTGGGAGGATGGGGCGAGCGCGGCGCAGGGCTCAGGGAGGCGGTTGGGGTTGGGAGGGCAGGGGCGGGTCTGGCTGCTGCGGTGGGCGCCGCTGGAGGCAGCTCCCCCCGGCGCTGGGTGCTCGGCGGCCCCCCGCCCGTGTTTCCTTTCCGGATGGATTTCCTGTTTTCGGCTGTGGGGCCCGATGCGGAGCCGCCCGGGGTGGGGTGCGGCGAGGCGGGGCGCAGGTCCGCAGAGGAGGGGGCTGCGCTCCGTGCCAGCCGTTCCCCCGCCGAGGGGCGAGGGATGCCCGGCAGCGTGTCGCTGGGGTTGCTGCTCGCACAAAGCGTCCCCGGAGCCTTTGCCGGTGGCGAACCCTTGGGGCTGGCTGATGGTGTGACCTGCTGCTGAGCTCCCACCGGCCAGGGCTGGCTGGGGACCTGGATGGTGGCCCCTGGCTGCTGGGTCCCCAGCTCAGCGCTGGGTATGATGATCCCAAGTGGATGGTGGGGATCAGTGGGGGTGGTGCTGTGGGTCACCATGCTGCTCCTGCAGCCAGGAGCTGGCTGAGCAGAGGGAATCACCCCGGGAGCTGGGTGGCACAGAGGCAGAGATGCTGGCGGTCATCCTGCTCCCTGGAGCAATCTGGCAGTGCAAGGTTGCAAAACAGCTCCTGTGCTGGAGCTGGGGGAAACAACCCCTGTGCAGGGCAGCCTGCAGAGGAGCGGTGCTGCTGCCTACCGACTGGCCCTGGATGGCATCTCCCTCTGGGACAGCAGGATCCATCCAGCTCCAGGGTGGAACTGAGGGCTGGGACTGGGGCTGGTTCCCCCTTACCTGGGATGCTGAGAGCTGGGTAACAGCAGGAGCTAGCTGGGCACATGAGTCACCCATCCTGATTGCTCTTGGGCTGGGACTGGCTGGCCCCGTGGACACATATCCAGATGCTTTGGGGTCGGACACGGGGCTGTGCTTGGCCAGGCTGCTAGCCAGCTCTGTGCCAGCCCCACATGGGCACTGTGGAAGCTCTCAGGGTGCTGGAAGGGACATCCCTTTGCCCCCAGCTTGAGCAGCTGGGCAGGAGCAGCCTCTGCCAGCGATACCACCAGATTAGAGGTGACTCACCATAATCTTGAAGAAGTGGATTAAATTCTCCTCCTGCTGCACTAGTTAATGAAATCCAGCCCATAATATGCTCCAGGCCCTGCTGTTCCCTCTCATCCTTTGCCTCCTCCAGCCCCTTGGCAGCAGGATCGCCCTGCTGAGGTCAGGGCTGGCACAGGGGCACGGTCAGAGTGTGGGCATGGGGTGCAGGCAGCAAAGAGCCTGTACCAGCTGTGACTCCATGTGAGCTGTGACAGCAGCAGCTGTGGGCTCCATGGGATGGGGCTGTGGGCCGTGCTTGTCCCCAGCGTGTGACACTGCCACGGGCTGTCCTGCACCAGTCCCCTGCAGGTGGGATGGGAAGGGTCTGGTTGGGGGTCCTCAGAAGCGGCTCTGCCCATGCACCGCCTCAGGGTGCCCCAGGCATCTGTGTACCCCACTGCTGAGGTGCCTGGGGCGCAGAGGAAGGCGTGAGGGGCTGTGGTGTCTGGCCACAGGATGGTCCTGCAGGAGGCTGTTTTCCTCTGGTGGCCCCACACTGGGGAGACAAAGACCATGCCCGTGTGTGGCTGTGCCTCCAAGGGTGAGGATCAGGGATCCGGCTCAGGGCCGGGAGCAGGAAGGAAGGAAGGAAGGAAAGCAGAGTTAAAATAAGCCAGGCAGTGAAGCTGTGGGGGAGGCCAAGGCTGGAGCCAGCTCCCAGCCTCCTGGGAGAGGGTTGGACCGGGGCTTCACGTGGTGCTGGGCCCCACTGGGGTACTGTGCTTTGCGTTAGGGCTGGGGTGGGGAGAGCGTGCGGCAGGAGGGTGCCGGGTGCCCCATCCCTGATGGCTCTGCCCCCTTCTCCCACCCTGGCAGGATGGGTCCCGGCAGCGGCCGCCGCAGAAGAAGAAGACGGTGTCTTTCAGCACGATGCCCAACGACCGCAAGATCAACAGCACGGCCGCCTGCATCTCCTTCATGCTGGAGGGCTGCGAGCTGAAGAAGGTGCGCTCCAACTCCCGCATGTACAGCCGCTTCTTCGTGCTAGACGCCGACATGCGCTCCCTGCGCTGGGAGCCCTCCAAGAAGGACTCGGAGAAGGCCAAGATCGAGATCAAGTCGGTCAAAGAGGTTCGTGTGGGCAAGAAGACACCCGTCCTGCGCAGCAATGGCCTCTCCGACCAGTTCCCGGATGAATGCGCCTTCTCCATCATCTATGGAGACAACTACGAGTCTCTGGACCTGGTGGCCGGCTCGGCTGACGTGGTGAGCGCCTGGGTGATGGGGCTCAGGTACCTGGTGTCCTATGGGAAGCACACCCCTGAGGCTCCCGGGACCGGCCACCCCAGCCTCAGGACCTCTTGGATCTCCTCCGTCTTTGACCTGGCTGACCTGGAGAAGTCCGGCCGCATCCCCGTGTCCCGGGCAGTGCAGCTGATCAAAGCCCTCAACCCAGGCATGAAGGCTTCCACCATCGAGCTGAAGTTCAAGGAGCTGCAGAAGGCCAGCGAGCGTCCCGGTGCGGAGGTGGCCTGCGACCTCTTCGTGGAGGCGTACTGCGAGCTCTGCACCCGCCCCGAGATCTTCTTCCTGCTGGTGCAGTTCTCCAGCAACAAGGAATACCTCGGCCTGAAGGACCTGCTGATGTTCCTGGAAGTGGAGCAAGGCATGGAAGGGGTGACGGAGGAGAAGTGCTTGGAGATCGTCAGCAAGTACGAGCCCTCCAAGGAAGGCCGGGAGAAGGGCTACCTGGCCATCGACGGCTTCACGCGCTACCTGCTCTCTGCCGACTGCTCCATCTTCGACCCGCAGCACCGCAAGGTGTGCCAGGACATGGCTCAGCCCCTCTCCCACTACTACATCAGCTCTGCCCACAGCGCCTGCCTGCTGGAGGACAACTTCTGGGGCCGCTCGGACATCAGCGGCTACATCGGCGCCCTGGGCTTGGGCTGCCGCAGCATCGAGCTGGTGCTGTGGGACGGCCCCGAGGGTGAGCCCGTGGTCTACACCAGCCCCTCGGCCTCTTCCTGCGTGCCCTTCCGCACCGTGGTGGGGCTGATAGACCAGCACGCCTTCGCCGCCTCCGCCTACCCTCTCATCCTCTGCCTGGTCGTGCGCTGCTCGGCTCCCCAGCAACGCCTCGCTGCCCAGTGCCTGCGCAAGACGCTGGGGGAGAAGCTGTACCTGGACCCCCCCAACCCCACCGCGTCCTATTTGCCCTCCCCGGAGCAGCTCAAGGGCCGAATCCTCATCAAAGGCAAGAAGCTGCCCGCTGGCTGTGAGGACAGCGAGGGGGAGGTGTCGGATGAGGAGGAAGGCTGGGAGCTGGCCCGGCGGCTGGGGCAGGACGACGGCGAGTCGCCGGAGGGAGGTGGCCCGAGGCGGGTGCGCCTCAGCCGGGAGCTGTCGGAGCTGGTGAGCCTGTGCCAGGCTGTCCCTTTCCAGGACTTTGAAAGCTCGAGGCGCGGGCAGCGCTACTGGGAGATGTGCTCCTTCAGCGAGGTGGAGGCGGGACGCTTCGCCAACGAGTGCCCGGCCGAGCTGGTGAGCTACAACAAGCGGTTCCTCTCCCGCGTCTACCCCAGCCCCATGCGCATCGACGCCAGCAACATGAACCCCCAGGACTTCTGGAAGTGCGGCTGCCAGATGGTGGCCATGAACTACCAGACGCCGGGGCTCATGATGGACCTGAACACGGGCTGGTTCCGGCAGAACGGGGCCTGTGGCTATGTCCTCCGCCCCGCCATCATGCGGGAAGAGGTCTCCTACTTCAGTGCCAACGCCAAGGACTCGTTGCCCGGGGTGCCCGCGCAGCTCCTGCACCTCAAGGTCATCAGCGGGCAGAACTTGCCCAAGCCCAAAGGCTCAGGAGCCAAAGGGGAGGTGGTGGAGCCCTACGTCTGCGCCGAGATCCACGGCATCCCGGCCGACTGCGCCGAGCACCGCACCAAGACGGCTCTGCAGAGCGGGGACAACCCCATCTTCGACGAGAGCCTCGAGTTCCAGATCAACCTTCCGGAGCTGGCCGTCCTGCGCTTCGTCGTGCTGGACGACGACTACATCGGGGACGAGTTCATCGCCCAGTACACCATCCCCTTCGAGTGCCTGCAGCCCGGTTACCGACACATCCCCCTCCAGTCCCTGTCCGGGGAGCCCCTGCCCCACGCCACCCTCTTCGTGCACGTGGCCATCACCGACCGCCGCGGCGGGGGCAAGGGGCATCGGCGGGGGCTGGCGGGGCGCCGGGGCCGCCGGGTGCGGGAGTACACCTCCACCAAAGCCACTGGCATCAAGGCCATCGATGAAGTCTTTCGGACGGCCACGCAGCCGCTGCGGGAGGCCACCGACCTGCGGGAGAACGTGCAGGTACGGACCCCGCGGAGGGACCGGGGGACCTGGATTCTGGAGGAGGATGGGGCTGGAGTGTCTCCCCTCTTCCTGGGGGACGTAGGCGAGGAGCAGAGCCAGGGGAAATGGGGCTGTTGTAGGTGTTGGGGCTCTCGGAGGCTAGATACCTGTCTTTTTGTGTCCTTTTGTGTGCCCTTGGCCACGAGAGCACATTGCTGGCTCATGGTTAGTTTGTTATCAACCTGGGAGTTCTGGTTGTTAATAAACCAACCATGAGCCAGCAATGTGCCCTCGTGGGCAAGAAGCCAATGGCATCCTGGGATGCATCAAAAAGAGTGTGGCTGGTAGGTTGAGGGAAGTTTTGCTCCCCCTCTCCCCTGCTGAGGCCTCATCTGGAGTCCCGTGTCCAGTTGTGGGCTCCCCAGCTGCAGAGGGACAGGGAAGTGCTGGAGAGAGGCCAGCACAGGGCCAGCAAGATGATCAGGGGACTGGAGCATCATCCTGCTGAGGAAAGGCTGTGGGATCTGGGGCTGTTTAGTCTGGAGAAGGCTGGGGGGGCTCTCATTAATATTTACCAATACCTAAATGGTGGGTGTCAGAAGGTTGGGACATCCCTTTTCTCTGTGGTGTATAGCAACAGAACAGGAGGTGATGGGATGAAGCTGGAACACAAACAGTTCCATTTAAACATAAGGAAAACTGTTTCAGTGCTGAGGTGAGGGAGCCCTGGCCCAGGCTGCCCCGGGGGGTGTGGAGGCTCCTTCTCTGGAGGTTTCCAAACCCACCTGGACACGTTCCTGTGTGACCTGATCTAGGTGGGAGCTGCTTCTGCAGGGGGGTTGGACTGGATGATCTCTAAAGGTCCCTTCCAACCCTCACCACCATTCCATGACTGTGATTCCCGCAGAACGCGCTGGTTTCCTTCAAGGAGCTGTGTGGGCTGACGCCCGCCGCCAACATGAAGCAGTGCATCCTGACAGTAGCTGCGTGGCTGCTGCACAGTGACAGCACACCCAGTGTCACCCTCAACCTGGCAGAGAAGTACCCTCCCATGGAAGCCCAGGGCCCCATCCCGGACCTGCTGCGCAAGGTCCTCACCGCCTACGAGACAGTGAGTGCCGTCTGGCAGCGGTGGGGATGCTCCGTGGGGGTAGTGGCACTGGGAACAACACCCTGCCCAGGATGAGGCACTCCAAACTCGCTGCATCCCATGCATGGGAGCGTTCTGGTGCGGGGGGGAGGCTGGTGGGGGGAGGAGCCTTGTGGAGGTACAGGCTTGTCCAGCTCGGTGCAAGCCCTGGGACCCTGCAGCCCCTGTGCCCATGCTCATGCTGCCTGCTCGCTGTGCCAGGGCCAGCTGGGTGTCCTGCGGTCCTGCCTAGTGGGGGAAATCCCATTAATAGCCACAGCTAGAGCTGCTTCCTTCCTTTGTGTTAGAGGAGGACGTGGCCACCGGCCAAGCACTGGTCCTGTCACACCTGGCTGCGCACAGCGGGGTGAGGAGGGCCCAGACCCTGGCCGCTGCAATGGGGTGAGGGGCAGCCCCTGCCCGAGCCTCTCCTCTCCATCTGCTCTGCCAGGGGGGTGTGTGGGGCCGGGGTCTGCCCAGCTCCTCATGCCATCCCTCTCCCTAGATGATCCAGACCAGCCGCACGCTGATCGAATCCGCTGACGTGGTGTACGGCAAACTCATCCAGGCGCAGCAGGCAGGTGGGTGCCGGGGGGGCACAGACCTGGGCATGTCCCTGGCCCTCTGCGCTGGTCTAGGGGCACGTGTAACCCCCACAGGGCTCACTTCAGGGGGTCTGGCACCCAGCCTCAGACCTGGGTGCTGGCATAGCCAAGCGTGGTGACGTTTTTGTCCGTGCACTTGCAGGAAGGAGCACGAGCGGTGCGTGTCTGCACCCGGAGTTCGGGGCTGCCCGTGCCAGGGCAGGGTGCTGGGTGGGTGGGCTGCAAGTGCTTGAGCGGGAGAGAGGGAGGGAGGGAAGGCAGAGAGGGAGGGGAGCGGAGGAGGCTGATGAGGAAGTGGGGAAGAGTCATTAGCTGCCAAACGCCAGAATATAATTAGCGCCAGAAATAACAGACTGGGGCTGACGGTAGAAGTGGCAACTGAACGTTACCACTTCCAAGACACATGGCTGAACCCACACAGGCAGGTGCTGATGGCTGCCTGCCCCTCTCCTCCCCCTGGCCTGCCCCCACCTCAGCAGCTGTGCCTGGGACCCCCAACCCCACTCTGACATCTGTGCAGCCCCTCTATGGGCTGAGGACCCACAGGGATAGCCCTGGCTATCTCTGGGTGCACGGGGAGGCTGCTGCCCTGGGGGGGCTCACATGGGCTCCCTGTGGGGCTGGGAGAGCTGCCAGGAGCTGGAAGGGTCTGGGAGGAAGGAGAGAGCCCTGCTTGGCCTCCCCCAGCCAGTACCAGCCTTGTTGCCAACAGCCCTGTTTGTTCCCTGCCTGTGTAGCAGCCTGGAAATCTCCCTGAGCTCTTGGCTTTCAGCTCCGCTGCCGCTGCCAGTGCCAGGAGGGAGCGATGGAGGGGAGAACACGGGCTGCGGGGCTGGAGTAGGGGGCACAGGTGGGTTCTGTGCCTTCCTTGGCCACTCTGGCTGTGAGAATCCCACTGGCACGGAGCAGAGGAGCTTCGGGGTGTGCGGCATCTGCGGCTGCCTGTTCCTGGCACCTTGGCAGGGTGGCAGGGAGCAGTTTGGGGGCCACAACCTCCACTCTCGTGCCTGGAAGGATGCTCCCTGTCCCTGCTTTTGCCCTGGCAAGCCCCTGCGGTGCCAGGCTGGCCCGTGCCCGGCTGGCGGGTGCTGCAGGGTGCGGGCAGCAGCCTGGCTGCGGGTGAGGGTGCGGGGTTGGGGGTGTTGCTGATTGACGGTGCGTGGGCTGGCAGGATTGTGTGGGAGCTCTCACGGGGGCCTGCAGCCGCTGCTGAGTCAGGAAGGGTAAATATAGCACCGGCTCACGGGGACGTCACGTGGTGCACGGTGCGGGGGCCCAGCAGCCCCTCTCTGAGCCCCCCAGGTGAGCCACACTGTGCAAGAGCAGTGTCTCTACCCAAGGTAGTCATCACCACCCTGGATCCCATGGTCTCCAGGGTCCAAAACTGCCTGGGACTGAGGCTGGGGGTGGTACTGGGGTGTCTGTCCATCAGCCCATCATGCCCAGCGCATAGGGGGCTTGTGGCTGTCGTGGAGCCCAGCCAGCCTGCTCCCCTGTGTCAGGCAAAGCGTGTCCCTCCAGCTCGGTCGCTGTGCATGGAAGGTGGTGGCCATCCTCGTGGCCTCATGCCTGCTGAGCACCGTCCTGTCTGCGCAGGGATGGACTTCCACAAGGAGCTGCACCGCATCGAGGCCAAGGAGGGGCTGCGGGGCCACAAGCTGCAGAAGGCGCTGGAGAGCTTTGCCTGGAACATCACCGTGCTGAAGGTGAGGCACGAGGGCTGCGTGACCCCCTCCCCACACCCCCCTCCCGTGCCTTCACCCGCGGGATGCTCCGTGATGGCACCGGCCCGTTCCGAGGCAGCCTGTGCTTCATGCTGGGGGTCTGAGCAGCCCCAGGGGCACAGTGCCAGGTGACCCCCACACCCTCTCCCCCCCCCCACACAGGGCCAGGCTGATCTGCTCAAACACGCCAAGGCCGAGGCGCTGGACAACCTGTGGCAGATCCACAACGCGGGACAGTCCTGCGGCATCGGCAGGAACGGCTCAGCCTCGCCGGAGCCCTCCCGGCTGCGGGCCCCGCTGGAGCCCATCCCTGAAACAGAGGGAGGTGGTGATGTGGCATCCTGCTGACCCTGGCCTGCGGCTCTGGGGGCTGGACTGAGCATCCCCCCAGCCACAGGGGCCAGGGAGCCTCAGCCACCTGCCCGCAGGGCTCAGGGTGCATGGAGGGATCCGTTTAGGGCTGGGTGCCTGCTCTTTGCCATGCCATGGACTGCAGCAGGGCCCAGTGGGAAGGTTGGGAAGGGCTGTACCCACCCCTGCTTTTCTCCTCCATGAGCTCCCTGGGCCTCATCCATCCCCCCATTCACTTAGGGAGCACATGCCCTGCTGTGGGGCCAACGGGGATCCTGGCACCCCGGTGTCTGTGTGCATGTACCCCCAGCCTGACTGTGTAACACCAGCCCCAGGTCTGGGCTCCAGGCTATGCCAGACTGTGGAAAACCAGCCCCAGGTCTGGGATCCTCTCCCTGTCCAGGGCTGCTGGTTTTACCTTTCCCAGCCCTGGAAAAAACCTGCCTGGCAGGAAGGGTCCTGACTGGTCACTGTTCCCTCTCTGCAAAGCATTGGGTCCCTTTCCATCTCTGGGCCCCTGCTGTGCAGAGAGGCCAGGAGGGTCTGGGGTGCAGCAGGCAGGGGGCTGAGGGTCCACTGCAGACCAGCCTGGCCAGCAGATGTGGTTTCTAGCAGTAGAGAAGTGTCCAGATTCGCACCTCAGGGCGAGGGGCTCCCTGTGCCAGCAATGTGCGAGAGGCAGTCTGGGGTGAGACTGGAGCTGTGGAGCATTATCAAGAGTGCAAGACCCTCCCTGTTGCCCTGCTGCTCTGCTCACACACCTGGCACAGGGTTGTGGCAGGATGGGACCACCAAAGGAGCTGGGAGCCAGCACAGGATACGGCAGCTCTGGTGACACCATCCCTCCCCCAGCACCAGCCGAGCGCAGGATGATGTCTCCCCACATCAGGGAGCCGTGTGGCTGCCCAGCACCCCTTTGTTTGGAGAGGTAATTAGCCTAACAGGGCCATGAGAAGCGGACACGCTTCCCCAGCGCTGACCTTCAGCCCCTTTTGTGCCAGCCTGGCCACAGGACCCTCTGGCAATTACGGCCTCATTAGTGCCACGCTGCTGGGCCGCCGTGCCCAGCCCGGTGAGCACCTGCACAATGAGGAGCTGCAAATGAGGGGAAAGGCTTGGCTGGTCTCCGGGCTACCGGCCACCACGTCTCCCAGACACCGGCTCTGCTCCTGCCTGGCCCCAGGGATATTTTTGGCAGTGCTATTGTGCTGGGCCCTATAAAGCCCTGGCTGTGGTGGGCGGCGCAGGGCGCTGGCTCTCGGCTGCCCGGCGGGACATGCCCCAGTGCCGCTCGGCTGCCTGAAGACCCCTGGAAGGATGGAGGTGCCCAACGCCAAGGTGGGGCTATGGAGGTGGGAGGGCAGCTATGGGGATAAGGTGGGCATGTGGGGTAGGGGAGGACCTGGCTGGTTCCTTGGGAAGCCTCGAGCACGTGGCTCCTCCCCAGGGCTCCCAAGTTGTGGTCAGCAAGCAGGGGGACTCAGCCTCACGTGGGCTCACCAGGAGGGGGCTGGGCATGTGGTGCCCATGGCATCAAGCATGGATGCTCTCACTGCTCATCCCATGGCTTTTTTTTTTTCGGGGGGGGGGGGGGGAGGGTGTTTGTTGGGGCTGCCTTGTGCTGGAGCAGGCAGTGAGGGCACCTGCATCCAGCCACTGGTCAGAGCGTGGGTGAGGGCTGGGGGGTACATGGGGAGCAGCACTCACACATCACACGGGACTGTGGTGCTGGCTGTGGCCCCGGGCTCCAAAAAGTGATGCTCCAAGTACCCCCTCGGGTATGGAGCTGGGATAAGTGGGCAGCACTACAACAACCAGGGCAGGTGGGAGGCAAGACTCGGGGAGGGCCACCCCCCCTTCTGGCAGTGCCCTGCATTAACACTGCCGGTTGTTCCAGCAGCTCCAGCGAGCTGCCTGCCTCTTGCTCCTGCTCCTGCTCTGCTCCCTGGCTGCTGCCCGGCAGAGCCTGCCCGAGTGCTGCCAGCAGAAGACCTGCTCCTGCCGCCTCTACGACCTCCTGCACGGCATGGGCAACCACGCTGCCGGCATCCTTACGCTGGGCAAAAGGAAGAGCATCCCCACAGCCTTCCAGAGCCGGCTCTACCGCCTACTGCACAGCTCTGGCAACCACGCTGCGGGCATCCTCACCATGGGCAAGCGTGGGGAGCACCCTGGCACTGCCTGCCGTGACGCATCAGGCTGCCCTGTGGGGACAGATGCCCAGCCAACACCAGTGCTGCAGGGTGCAGTTGCCAGCTCTGCCAGCCCCAAGGAGTGCCAGGGACACTTAGGGAAGGACCTGACTTGGAATGAGGCTCAGGGAGCTGTGAAGAGCTTTTACTGAGATGAGTGGGGGCAGCGGGAGCAGAGGAGGGGATCATTTGGGGATTGACTCCGGGGACACACACCCGGAGCTCGGTGTAAATAGCACTTTTACATACCTCTCCTGGCCCTGGCTGAGCCTGCTCAGGGCAGCGTAGGCACCGCTGGCCTTTTACAATAAATGGTAGCCTGATGTTACCTGTCTCTGCCTTCTCTCTGGGGAGGGGCTGGGAGGGCACAGCTCTGACACGGGGCAGGTTGTGAGGCTGGTGACTTCCACTGTGGAACCTGGACGTGGGCTTGTCTGTGGTGCTTGTGCTGGAGGCAGGTGTGGACTCAAATGGGTATCTGCAGGACCAGAACTGGGGTGACCTGAGCTTCGACCAGCCTGCCTGTGGGTGAAGGTGTTTGTGAAGCCCCCATGAAGGGCTCGGAGCATCCCACACTGCAGCACCAGGGAGCTTATGGTGACTGTCTCATGCCACAGATCCCCACTCCCCGCCCCACCACCCCCCTTGTCCCCACTCAGGGTCCTGGGGGGAGCTCGGCATGGCTCCTGTCACCTCTGGGTCACAGGAGGTGTCGCAGGGCACAGCCTGGCCTGCCAGCCCTCGGGAGCAGCCCCGAGCAGCGCGACCAGCATCCCGCAACGTTCACCCCCCCGGCACTCCGTGTCCTGCCGCTCCCGCAGCCCCTCTGGACCCCGAACACAACGATCCCTCCCCGTGCGGAGGAGATGCCCGGTGCGGCGGGTCCCGGCGGCACCAACCCGACGCTCCCCCGGGGAAACAGCGACCGGCTGCCGGGGCGGGTGGGTGCCGGTATCCACGGGTGGCGAGGCCCCTCCCGGAGCCGGCGGCGCGCAGGGCCCGGGGCGGAGCGGAGGCGGGGCGGGAGCCCGGTGCCGGGATCAGCCCGCGGCGGAGGGGCCGCACCGGCGGAGGGGCCCCGGGGCGGCGGAGCCCGGCCCAGCGGCGGGCGGGCGGCTCGGCGGGACCATGCCGGTGATGAAGGGGCTGCTGGCGCCGCAGAACACCTTCCTGGACACCATCGCCACCCGCTTCGATGGCACACGTAGGGTCGGCGCGGAGGGGAGGGTCAGGGGGCGGCGATGGGGAGCGGGTTCGGCTCGGTAGCGCAGCCCCCGCGGGTCGGCGGGACCCGGCCGTCGATGGTCTGTGCGCCGTCCTGGGGCTCTCGGGTGTCCGTGGGCGGGCTCGGTGCTGCCGTGCCCGCCGTGTCCCCCGGGTAGCCCCCGCGGCTCTGTCCGCGCTCCCGGGGCCGCAGCGGCCGCGCTCAGCACCAGGGACAGAGCCCCGAGCTCTGCGGGGACCCGCTGCTCGGCCCCGTCGGGGATGGGGAGGGGACACACACACTCGGCCCCGTCGGGGATGGGGAGGGGACACACACACTCGGCCCCGTCGGGGATGGGGAGGGGACACACACACTCGGCCCCGTCGGGGATGGGGAGGGGACACACACACTCGGCCCCGTCGGGGATGGGGAGGACACACACACACTCGGCCCCGTCGGGGATGGGGAGGGGACACACACACTCAGCCCCGTCGGGGATGGAGAGGGGGCACACACACTGCCCCGTCGGGGATGGGGAGGGTCGTGCTTGACCTCGCAGTGTGGCCGTAGGGCACAGCCCCCTCCCCGGGGCTACACGGGCCAGTCCGTCCCGAGAACTCCGTTAACAGCCCGCGTGCCTGGGGTTACATCCCTGGGAAGGGTGGGCACTGGTAGTGGTGTGTTTTGGCAGAGCAGGGGATCGGGGCCTGTGCTGTCCCATCGTTGCCTGTTCTGGGGCCACTTCCCACAGCTGGAGATGCTGATCTGTCCCTGGGAACTGGGATCCATCTCCATCTCCATGTACTGAGGCCAGGATGGATTAAAGCCCTGGCACGTTGCGGAAGGGATCATGCTGGGGTGCCACGTGTCAGCTCCTGGTGCTGCTGGCACCATACAGCCACCCAAGGACAGACTGTTTTGAGGGATCACCCCAGGCACCCCACAAATTACCTGGAGCAGGGGCTTCTCAAGCCATCTGCCCGCAAGGCTGGGAGGTACCAGCATGAAGATGGCACTGGAAGCCTGCAGACACCTCCCACAACACCATCAGGGCACCAGGAGCATCCCTGGGGCCATGTGTTGGCTTTGATGCTGGGCCGAGTCCTGCCCTGATGTGGCACAGAGCATCCCAGATGGCACAAAGGTGTCTTTTGCCCATAGGAGCTCTCTTTTGGGATGTTACCTCTGAGAGTGCAGTGAGTAATGAGGCAGGCAGCCCCCTGAGCCTTCCCAGCTCAGACCGAGGTGCACCTAGAGGTGCCAGGGAAGAGGCACATGTGCCTCATGCTGGTGAGTCTATGACTGTCGCTCCACAGGGGCAGAGGCTCCCTGGGCCTCTTCCGAGGAGAAACATCCTCAGGGGAGCTGCCTGCAACACCCTGCCTCAAAACCCTGGGAATTTGCCCCGGAGGGACAGGACGTGCTTCACAGCATCCTTCCTGCTGCTTCACCAACCCATCTCCCAGGCACTTTTAAACAGTGTCCGGCTTTGTGGTTTGATGTGTCTCTTATCGGCTTTATCTGCCATGGAGAGGGGCTTTAGCTGCACTGATATGCTGTGTGAGTTAACCCTGCCTCTCCCAGGCAGCCACTGCTTGCTGGACCCCAGGTGTGTCCATCCAGGCAAGCTGGCTACCCTGGCAGGAGGCTGCTGAGCCCCCCCAGGGCCGTATCCCCCTGGTCAGCAGAGCTGCTTCTGAATGAAAGCCCTTCCCCCCCCCCCCCCCCCCTTTTCTAATAACACATCCTGGACAACGCCTTAATCCTGGCTCCCCAGAGCCAAAATCTGGCCTTAGTCACAGCTTCGAGCTATTTTTGCTTCTCCAAGCTAATCCTGGGCTGAGCTGTGCTGTGGTGGCCCCGCTGCACCCCCATCTCACCAGGGCTGCCTGTGGCTGCCATCCCCTCCTCCCACAACCGCCTTTGCCCTTGTGCTGCCCGCGCTACCTTGGCATGGCTGTCACTGCATGGGTGCTGCAATCTGCTGTGGCCTCCTCTGGACCTGGGGGTGCAAAGGTGCTGGGCTGGGGAGGCTGGAGGCCGTGTTAGGGCTGGGGACACCCTGGCCTGCCCTTGCCAGGCACAAACACAGCCCACGTCAGCCACACACTCCACTTCCATGGCACCTTTTTGGCATAAAACTGTCTGTCCCCCTGGCACAGAGTCTGCAGCAAGGAGCTGATGTGCCCCAGGGGCTCTGGCTGAGGGGCTGTGGGGTCAAAGTGGCCATGCTGTGGCTGAACAGGGCATGGGGCTGGCAAGGGCTTTCCTCTGCCTATTGCCAGCTCCCTGCTGGGTCAGGAGTGATGCTGAGGAGGCTTTGTGGTGCTGTGACAAGGCAAGGATCAGCACCCTTGGTATGGGCCCTCAACTGTCTCCAGGCTCGTGGATTTTCTTCCTCTTGGTGGGTGCTGCTGAGGTGCCACAGCTGGAGCTGGAGATCTCAGCACCATGGGCTGGTGCCTCTGGGCTGGCACCATCCTGCTGGGTTGGCTGCTGCTCCCACTAAGCTGCCTGAGCCCTGGTGGAAGCGGCAGATGGCAAGGGGGAGGCATGAATGGCCTCACTTGCCATTGCCTCTCTGTTAATGAGAGCTGGATGCAGCCTCCTTCCCTTTCCAGTGCATGGGGCTGGGGTCCTGACTGGATCAGGGACGGCAGGGCAAGAGATGAGCGGGCTCTGGGAGCTTCTCGGAGGGACATGTGGGAAGCCAGGTGGTCTGGGCTCTCCTTTAGGCCCCCCAGGGTATCCCTGAGCCCTCAGGGTAGCTGCATCTCCTTTCAGACAGCAACTTCATCCTGGCCAACGCGCAGGTCCGCTGCGGCTTCCCCATCGTCTACTGCTCCGACGGCTTCTGCGACCTCACCGGCTTCGCCCGCACCGAGGTCATGCAGAAGAACTGCAGCTGCCGCTTCCTCTACGGGGCTGAGACCAGTGAGCCTGTCCTGCAGCGCATCGAGAAGGTGCTGGATGGCAGGCAGGAGTACCAGACCGAGGTCTGCTTCTACAAGAAGGGCGGTGAGTGGTGCATGGGGCTTGGCATCAGCCCTGGGCTGGCCCTGGAGGGAAGCTGCTGAGCAGCGAAGGGGCTGTCCTGCCTTCACCACACCTCTCTTCCATGCAGGAGCTGCTTTCTGGTGCCTGCTGGACATCATGCCCATCAAGAATGAGAAGGGGGAGGTGGTGCTCTTCCTCTTCTCCTTCAAGGATATCACAGAGAGCCGGGGCAGGAACCACCTGGGTGACAAGAAGGAGGGTGAGCTGTGGTTGTGGGATGGGGAAGCCATTCCAGGAGCGAAAGGGGGGGTTCCTGTAGCAGCCCCTGCTCTGTTGCACCAACAGTAGCACAGTGCTCTCACTAACCCAGCGTGTTTCGTCCACTGCAGAGAAGCAGAAGAGCAAGAGACCTGGGAGCAAACACCTGCGGGCAGCACGAAGGCAGGGCCGGACGGTGCTGCACCGGCTCAGCAGCCAGTTTGCCCGGAGGGACCACGGCGAGATGAAAATCAACCGTGTAAGGACCTGGAGGAGCTCTCAGCTTCACCTAGTGCCTCTGGGCTGGGGCTGTGAGTAGGCTGGCAGTGCTCCAGCTCTCCCAAGACCATCCCTGCTGCACAGACTGATGCTTTTCCCATGCACACACCTCACTGGCCTCCCCAGGCACCGAAACACCCTCCATCCCTGGCAGCCCTGCAAATGTGGTTCATTGGCACCAGCGCAGAGCGTTCTGTGGGGAGAACAGACCTTCTGGCAGCTCTCTTAGGGCTATGCCTCTCCTCACACATTCCCTGTCAGGCAAACTCAGCTGCAGGCTGGGAGCACAGCCATGCTGGCCCTGGGGAACGCCGCTACCTTCTGTGGCAGCCATGGGCGTGCGAGCAGCAGGGCTTCCAGCAGCAGCAGGGACTGGTGCCACCCCTGTGCCAGCCCATTCCTGTGGCTGCAGTGCCCCAGCATAGAGTCCCCAGGAAGGAGGCAAGTGGGGCTGCAGATGTGGTGCCGTGATGGGGATCTGACACCAGCCAATAGTGGCCTGGGGCCCAGAGCTGGTAGAAAAGTGTTTCAGTGTGCCAGCCTTGAATTCGGGGAGCTTGGGTGGATGGATCCAGATCTTCCTGGTCCAGGCTGGGCTTTTGCTATCCACCAGCAGCTCTGTGTCCCTGCAAGGAGACGGGATGCTGGGGCTGACTGTGCCCTGGCACGTGAATTGGCACCTGAGATGGTTCTGGGCAGCAGGTGGCAGTGCCAGTGTATGGCTGTTAATAGCATTAGCATAGTGTTAGTTCATCATCAGGCATTCTGTGCCCATCTCAGGGTGACCTCGGTGCAGCGCACTGGTGAGGTCCATGTGACATCAGGGGGTGGCAGCCAGGCTGGCAGGACCCAGGAGGAGAGGGGGCTGTGGTGGCCTCCACTCCTTCTGCAGGATGGCCACTGCAACATCCGCATGCCACTCTGCCTCTTGCTCCCTCAGAACGTGTTTGAGAACAAGCCGTCCATCCCTGAGTACAAAGTGGCCTCGGTGCAGAAGTCCCGCTTCATCCTGCTCCACTACAGCATCTTCAAGGCCCTCTGGGACTGGCTGATCCTCCTGGCCACCTTCTACGTGGCCATCACCGTCCCCTACAACGTCTGCTTCACGGGCACAGAGGACAGCCTCTCTGCTGCCCGCAGCACCATCGTCAGTGACATCGCCGTGGAGATGCTCTTCATCCTGGGTAGGTCCTTGCACGGGGCTGAGCACCCACCTGGGATGGGGACAGGGAAGGGGACACGGCAGGGCAAGGAGGAGTGGTGATGGGCAGGGAAGCTGCCACTGCTGCTGGTGCCAAGCACCCCCAGGAGCAGGACCCAGGCTGGCCCAGCTCCCCAGGCTGCAGCAGGGATGGTGAGGGCTGCTCCTGCTCCCCTGGAGCAGACATCATCCTCAATTTCCGGACGACGTACGTGAGCCAGTCGGGACAAGTGGTGTATGACCCCCGCTCCATCTGCATCCATTACGTAGCCACCTGGTTCTTCGTGGACCTGATTGCTGCTCTGCCCTTCGATCTGCTCTACGTCTTCAATGTGACGGTGGTGAGCGATGCGGGAGAGGGGCAGTGGAGGGGGTGATGCAGCTCCTCTTCACGGGGATCTGTGGGAGCAGCATGGGCAGTTAGGGGAAGCAGTGATGGCAGCTACAGCGGGAAGCCTCCCACACATCTTAATTTAACCAGAGGCTGCCATGGCACTGCTCCAGGAGTGTCAAGTGGGTGCCCACCCTGCACCCAGCATCCCTGTGCTCGTGCAGGGGTACAGAGCAGCTCTGTATCTGCATGACAATGCCTTGTGCACACACACACACACACACACACACTGGGGCAGTGAGGGACACTGGCATGTTGCCTGCTCTGGTAGGGGGCTGACCACCCATGCAGGCAGACGAAACACATGCTGGTGATGAATGCAGGACCCAGCCTGAGCCTCCTCGGGCTCTTGAGGGGTCCTGGAGCACCCACGGTGGGTGTGATGGGCTGTGCCAGTGGCACTGGCTCCTTCCCAGCCTCTGCTGATGAGGCAGCAAGGGGAGGAAAGAGGCAAGTGCAGAGGTGGTCATGATGCTGATTAGAGGCAGAGCAGCATGTGGGGAGGACAAGGGCATTTGGGGCTGGAACTGCCCCCTTGAGCCAAAGATGGCTCTGCTCACACCCTGGCAGTGCTGCTGGCAGGTAAACAAGCATGGCTGAGTCAGGGGCGTGTTCCTGAGGCTGCAGGGGCCCATTGCTGCCTCTGCTGGGACTGGGTAAGCTGGAGGCACACAGCTGTGGCTGGCAGGACAGGCTGCCCTGGCAGGGAGCCTCCAGGCAGTGGAGACTGGAACAGAGCTGAGCCACCTGTGGAGCAGCTCTGTCCTGGCCCACCTCAGCGGGGTCTGTCTTTGGCTACAGCCTTGGGCTTCTGCATGGTGCCCAGTGCAGCACTGGCAGGAGACAGAAGGATGAGACTTGGGTGAGGTGGGAGTCCCTCGGTGTCCAAACCCACCTGCCTAAGCAAGGGCATCTCTGGCTCCTTTTGCCCAGGATCTCTGCAGGCATGTGGCACAGCATCTTGCTGAGACTTCCCCTTGCCAATTAGATTAGACAGGCTTTCTGCCAGCACAGCTTCACCAAACGCAGCCTCTGATAGCAAAGCCACTGCTGCCTGCTCCCCTTCCCTCCAGCCACCTCCCTGCCCCTCTCCAGCACCCCCAAATCTCCTCGGGGTGTTTGGAAGCTCTGGCAAGCTGTGACCCCAGTTGTGATGGAAGGCTGCTTGGCGGATGAGCTCTTCCCAGCTGGCCCTGTAGCCCCTCGACCCTGCAGCGAAACATCCCTGCCTTGGTGGGACACGGGGTGGGGAGGGTCCCTTCTCTTCCCACCCCTTGCTTGCAGCTCCGCTGGGTTCACCCCGCTGCCCCGCTCCCCAGACCTCGCTGGTTCACCTGCTGAAGACGGTGCGGCTGCTGCGGCTGCTGCGGCTGCTGCAGAAGCTGGACCGGTACTCGCAGTACAGCGCCATGGTGCTCACCCTGCTCATGTCCATGTTCGCGCTGCTGGCTCACTGGATGGCCTGCATCTGGTACGTCATCGGCCGCAAGGAGATGGAGAGCAACGACCCACACACCTGGGACATCGGTGAGCAAGGGCCACGTGGGCTGCTCGGGGTGCCTGGCTCCCCACCTCCAGCTGCGTGCCCTCCACTGGCTCCAAGTGAGGCTGTGGTGGGGACTGGAGTGGGCACCAGGACCCTTGGTGAGTGCAAATCACCGCCCTGGCTGTGCTTGGCAGGCTGGTTGCATGAGCTGGGCAAGAGGCTGGAGGCTCCCTACATCAACAACTCAGTGGGAGGCCCCTCCATCCGCAGCGCCTACATCGCCTCCCTCTACTTCACCCTCAGCAGCCTGACCAGCGTGGGCTTTGGCAACGTCTGCGCCAACACCGACACCGAGAAGATCTTCTCCATCTGCACTATGCTGATTGGGGGTGAGGTGGGGAGCGGGGCAGGCTTGGGTGGGCTTCATCCCCAGCTCTTGGAGCACCAGGGGAGGTAGATACTCAGGCAGAGCAGAGCACTGAGGGGGAGGCGATGAACACATGTGCCCTGTGGCACAGCCCTGGGGCTGAGGTTAGGGGTGAAGCCATCCAGGTTGCACGCACGTTGCTGGCAGAGACACTTGTTGAGCCCCTGTACACCACAGCCCCCATGCACCCAGCCCTTGGGCAGGTCTGACGCTGCCCTCCCGGCCCCCAGCGCTGATGCACGCCGTCGTCTTCGGCAACGTCACGGCCATCATCCAGCGCATGTACTCGCGCCGCTCGCTCTACCACACGCGCATGAAGGACCTCAAGGACTTCATCCGCGTCCACCGCCTGCCCCAGCAGCTCAAGCAGAGGATGCTGGAGTACTTCCAGACCACCTGGTCGGTGAACAACGGCATTGACACTAACGAGGTAGGAGCTGTTGACAGGGTTGGGCCAGTCCCACTGTAGCCCCCTGTGCTGCACCCATCATGGGGGAGATGGGGCTGGGAGGGCAGGCTATGAGAGGACAAGTGTGAGTGTGCGTGTGTACAAGTGTGTGCAGATGTGCACACATCTGTCAAGTGTCTGGGGCACAAGTCTTCTGAGGAGCAGCTGAGGAAACTGGGGGTGTTTAGCCTAGAGAAAAGGGGGCTGAGACCTGGTCACTCTCTACAACTACCTGAAACAGGGTTGTGGTAAGGTGGGGTTTGTTTCTTCTCTCCAGTAATGAATGACAGAACAAGAGGAAACAGACTCAGGTTGCCCCAGGGGAGGTTGAGGTTGGAGCTGAGGCAGAACTGTTTCCCTGAGAGGGGTGTCAGCCCCTGTGCCAGGCTGCCCAGGGAGCTGGGGGAGTGCCCAGCCCTGGAGGGATCCCAAAGCTGTGGAGCTGAAGTGCTGAGGCTATGGGTTAGTGATGGGCTGGGCAGGGGGAGGGCAGGGCTGGGACTGCAGGAGCTTAAGGGACTTTTCCAACTGTAATGATTCTATGGTTCTGTGCTCTGTTGGCAGAGCTGTGTGCCAGGTGTGGGGCAGGTTCCTACCAAGGCAGTGGAGCAGAGTCAGCCTTCACTATGGCCAGGGCTGTCCCCCCTCTGGCATCCAGGACTGCTGGGCTCTGCCGAGGCAGCCAGAGCAGCAGTGCAGTGAGATGCTCCATGCTGGGAGGCCAATCTGTCCCCCTGGGGCTGTCAGGCTGCACATTGCCATCCTCACCCCAGCACCTTGACCCCGCTCTCCCTAGCTGCTGCATGACTTCCCTGACGAGCTGCGGGCAGACGTGGCCATGCACCTCAACAAGGACATCCTGCAGCTGCCTGTCTTCGAGACAGCCAGCCGGGGCTGCCTCCGCTCCCTCTCCCTCCACATCAAGACCTCCTTCTGTGCCCCTGGGGAGTATCTGCTGCGCCAGGGCGATGCGCTGCAGGCCAACTACTTCGTCTGCTCCGGCTCCCTCGAGGTGCTGAAGGACGACGTGGTCCTGGCCATCCTGGGTGAGGGCAGGTGGTGTAGGCTTTCCCCTGGCCCCTTCTGCTGCCTGGCTGGGTGAGGGGCTGGGGGCTCACACCTCTCGCCCATGCTGGTGCCTCCCTGCAGGCAAAGGGGATTTGATTGGAGCCGACCTGTGCAGCACGGACCAGGTGATCAAGAGCAACGCGGACGTGAAGGCTCTGACCTACTGCGACCTGCAGTACATCGGGCTGCGGGGGCTCTGCGAGGTGCTGCAGCTCTACCCTGAGTACGCCAGCAAGTTCACGCTGGACATCCACCAGGACCTGACCTTCAACCTGCGGGAGGGCAGCGAGATGGAGGTGGGTGCATGTCCTCCCTCGCAGGATCCTTCCCATCCTCCTGGCCCTGCAGACCAGAGCAGGGCTGGGGCTGCTTGTTCCCTGGGAGTTTGTTCTGTGCTCATGGTCCCCAGGCTTTGAGGCTACAGTGGGGGCTGTGTCTGTGCACCCCTCTTCCTCCCCCAGCCATGCAGGTAGTTCCCCATCCTGGCTCCTCTCGGCTCAGGAATTTGTTAGTTCCCATCCTGGGGAGCTGGAAGCAAAAAGCATTTGCAATGCAGGAGGCTGAGGTGGATGGAAGGCCTGGAAATAGGGGTAGTGGGGACTTGGGGGACAGGCAGCCAGGCCACAGTCCCCCAGTGTGCAGGAGGCAGCACTGGGGGCTGCTGGGTTTAGTCACACTGATGACACTGGCAGTCGTGGAGATGTTCTGCTGCAGAAACAGCTCTGCAGCGCATTTTCTCCCTCCTCTGCTGCTGACTCTGTACTGGAGTGGCCAGGGGCTCCTCCAGAGCATCTCCCCCCCAGTACCCCCCACCCCTAGGCACTGTCAGGAGGTTGCTCTCTATCCCAGATTGCCCTATCAAAACCCAACGTGTCCATTGCCCAGGAGAGGTATAAAGAAATGAAGGGTGGAGGATGCAAACGGAGCTTGCCATGTCTCATAGCAGCCTTCTGCACCCTCCACTGGCTGGCAGCATGCTCCCAGGGGAGATGACTCTCTGATGGCTGAGCTGGGGCTGAGATGCAGCCTTGGCTCCTGCTTGGACCACACAAGCTGAGGTCAGGCAGCTGATCAGTGTCACAACAGCAGCAGAGGAAGGAGAGGGGGCGAGGGGCTGCAGAGGCCATTGCTGGGGCTGACAGGGACAGTGCTGATGCATTGGGGCTGCGAGAGGTTCGGTGGTCCAGGGGAGCACTGAGAGGCCAAGAAGGTGGGCACATGCCCAGCACCGTGTCAGCCTGCAGCCGGTCCCCATGGAGCTGTGCAGGGACCATGGAGCTGGTGCTGTCTGCTCTCCCTGCAGGGGCTCTGCCGATACTCCCGGTCCCCGCGGCTGTCGCAAGCATCGCAGGTTTGTGCCGCGCTGGGGGAGGGCAAGGGGAGGGACTGGGCAGGATTGGCCATGCCTGGGGCCATGTCATCTCCCCTGTGTGCGCATCAGCCCTGACCTCCCTCCCTGTGACCGCCTGCAGCCTCGTCAGGAGAGCGGTGCTGCCCCAGAGAAGCCCCTTCCCTCCATCCTGGAGGATGAGGAGGAGCCTGATGAAGTCTTCCAGCGCTCACCCACCACCATCACCCGCCATAAACTGCTGCTGCCCCAGCTGAGCAGCCCAGCACGCCGTGGCTCCCTCAGCAGCCTCTTGGGTGACGAGCTGTGCCAGATCTCAGCCCTGCAGCGCAACTGCCGCTCCCCTGCCCGCTGCAGCCGGGGCCGCAGCCCCTCTCCGCGGTGTCGGAGGGACCCCCGGCTCCCCGAGCAGGAGGGCAGCAGGGGCAGGAGGCTGCCCAAGCTCCTCATCCCCTCCCTGCATTCATATGGACCCCCAGATCTCAGCCCCAGGTAAGACTGGAGCATGCTGGTGGCTTGTCCTGCTCCTGTGGGTTTGTGCCATGGGAGGTCACTGGGGAATGGTAGCAGAGGGGTGAGGGGGTGATAAGGGCCAGCACTCACCCGTCTCCCTGCCCTAGAGTCGTGGATGGGATTGAAGACAATGGGAGGACATCAGAACCACAAGCCTTCACCTTCAATGTGGATCCCCCACTGCAGAGTGCAGCAAGGGACTCCCCCACATCAGGTACCTCAGGGGCACCCCTCCATGTCATTTACCTCAAGGGACCCCCCCCCCACATCAGGAGCACTGGCCACGGGGCTGGGGGTGCTCAGGGAACCCTCTGCTACTGGCCACTTCTTCCCTGGCAGGGACTGATACAGGCAGCCCAGGCCTGGCCATGGAAGCAGAGGAGATCAAGCAGAACATCAAAAGGCTCAACCAAGAGGTGTGTCTCAGGCCAGGGGGCTCAGCCAGGGGCATCCGCCGGTGCTCACCGCTCTCCCTCCCCTTCCAGATTAACCACCTCAACCAGGAGGTTTCCCACCTGAGCCGGGAGCTGCAGCGCATGATGGAGCTGCTGCAGGGCAGCCTGGGCATCCCGCAGCTCCCTCTCTGCCCTCTGGCCACCTCATCACACCCCCAGCCCTCACCACCCTCTGCTTCCGTGCCCCCCTCGCCCCCTCCCGTGCCCCCCAGCTCCCTCAGCTCCCCCTGCGCCAGCCCCAGGGCCAAATGCTGCCCTGTCCGCAGCCGCTCAGCCCACGCTGCCGCCAGCTCCTCCGCGCACCCCTGGGTGGGTGCCGAGGGGCCGTGCCCACCCTGGAGGAACACCCCGAGCCCTGATCCCCGCCAGGCTTCGGACTCGCAGCCCTTCTCGCTGCCGCCTCGCTCTACCCACTCCTTCCCCGGCTGCTCAGCCGGCGGTTGGCCCCGCGCCCAGCCACGATCCGGCTCCTCCAGCTCCCACTGACCGCACGGGCACCGGGCTGGCTGCGGGGACCACTCGCCCCGGGGTGCCCTCGCCCGCTGCTCTGCTCTGCCGTCCCTGCTGCCCGGGACAACGTCAGCTCTGGCCTCGCCGGGGTCACCGGCTCCGACACCGCCAGCCCGAGACCCCCGGGACAGCGGCGGGAGTCGGCTCGCACCCACCACCCAGCTCCCCCAGGAGCACCCCAGGGAGCAGCCCTCGCCCGGCCCGACGCCAGCAGCGATTTTGATACCATTTTATACTTTTTGCCCAAGCTTTTTGACAACGAGACTGGGCTCCATCAGCTCTCCTCCCGGGACCACCCCCCGGGACTCGCGGGACTCCCCTTCGGAGGTTCGACGAGAGTCTCCGGGAGGAGGGTTCGGTGGGAGTCTCCGGGGATGGGGGTCGGTGGGAGTCTCGGGGATGGGGGTCATTGGGAGTCTCCAGGGATGGGGGTCATTGGGAGTCTCCAGGGATGGGGTCGGTGGGAGTCTCGGGGATGGGGGTGGGTGGGAGTCTCGGGGATGGGGGTGGGTGGGAGTCTCCGGGGATGGGCTCGGTGAGAGTCTCTGGGGATGGGGGTCTGTGGGAGTCTCCGGGAAGGGGTCGGTGGGAGTCTCCAGGGATGGGGGTCGGTGAGAGTCTCCGGGAAGGGAGGCGGTGGGGGTCTCCGGGGATGGGCTCGGTGGGAGTTTCCAGGGATGGGGGTGGATGGGAGTCTCTGGGAAGGGGCTCGCTGAGAGTCTCCGGGGATGGGCTCGGTGGGAGTCTCCGGGGATAGAGGTCGGTGGGAGTCTCCGGGGATAGAGGTCGGTGGGAGTCTCCGGGGATGGGGATCGGTGTGAGTCTCTGGGAGGGGGCTCGGTGAGAGTCTCCGGGGATGGGGGTCATTGGGAGTCTCCGGGGATGGGGCTTGGTGTGAGTCTCTGGTGCGTGGGGTCTCTGGTGCGTGGGGTCTCTGGTGTGTGGGGTCTCTGGTGCGTGGGGTCTCTGGTGTGTGGGGTGTCCGGGGGAGGAGCAGGAGGCAGCGCGGGGGGTGTCGCGGCCGCTCCTGCCCGGCTCCGCGGTGCCGGCTCTCCGGGGGCTGTCGTTCGTGCCGCTCCTCTCCCACCCCGACGGGAAATAAAGGCTCTATTTTTCCAGCCGCGGCTCGGAGTGAGTCTGTGCCCGGGGTCCCCGCTCGCCCCCGCGCCGGGACCCCCCGTTTCCCGGATCCCCCCTTTCCACTCCCCCCCGGACTACAACTCCCATCACCCCCCGCGCGACGCCACCCTCCCCGTGCTCTTACGTCACGCCGCTCGGCTCACGTGGGGCGGGGGCGGGGACAAGGTGATTGGCAGGTGGCGCTGCCCGTGGCCGGCGGGTTGCGAGCGGAAGGGGCGGGAGGATCCGGAAGCGGAACGGGTAAAGGCGGAAGTGAGGGCCGGGGCCTGCGAGATTCACCTGCGGAGGGGGGGGAGCGGCGCTCCGGGCGGTGAGTGCGGCCGGGCGCGGGGGAGGCCGCTCGGCACTGCCCGCACCGCCGCGGCGGCACCCGCAGCGGGCTGCGGGCCCTCGGGGCTCGGCGTCGGGCTTCACCGGGCGCGGGAGCCGCAGCCCCGGCTTCCCCGGGAGCCCGGCTGGGCAATGGCGGCGGGATCCCGGCGCTGTGGGAGCAGAGCCGCGGCTCCGAGCCGAGGCCGCCGCGTCCCGGCTGCGCCGACGGGCTGCGTGAGCTGGGGAGGGGCGGGGGGGCTCCGGCCGCCGCGGCTGTTGGAAGGAACGCCCCCCCCCCCCCCACCCGCACGCCGCCGTTCCGCCGCCGAGGATCCCGGGCCCCGCCACGCTGCACCGGCGGCTGCGGGGGCCGGAGCGGTGTGCTTCGATCTCGGGGCGAGCCGGGAAGGGGAGCTGTGCGGTAGGGGAGAGAGGAGCGTCGAGGGTGGGCACCTCCGGCTCGCGAGTGCAGGGAGTCCCGGGTTTGGCCCAACTTCGGGCTCCTTGCTTTGGTGGGAAAGTAGGAAGGGACTCATCCGGCAGCCAGTGCCCCCATCTGGTGCGCTGGGCCTGCCCGAGTGCAGCTTCCCGGCTGCTTTGTCCCTTTTGCAACGATGACTAAAGTTGATTGGAGTTTGGGGAAGGTGTGGCACCGGTAAGGACAGAAGTGGTGTGATGTTCGGTATCTAGTCAGCTGCTGAGGTGGGAATAGAAACTCCACATGTCTGAAAGCCTGGCTGAGTTCCTGAGCAGAGAAGTGATGAAATGAAGGATGTGACTGCTGAAAATAGGTTCTGGTGAAATGGAGACTCTTCTGGATTGCTGGTGACAGACATGGCCCCCTCTGTGCCTTGAGTGGCACTTGTGAAGCAGAAGGTGAAATGGAGACTCTTCTGGATTGCTGGTGACAGACATGGCCCCCTCTGTGCCTTGAGTGGCACTTGTGAAGCAGAAGGTGTTTGTGCTGGGGGCTCTGGGGGGACTGCAAGCAAGTTTTGTAGCTTGTGTGGCAGGAGACTCAGATGTGCTCAGGTGCAAAGGCCACCTCTGGGTCCTCAGCCCAAGGTGTGAGAGCTGGATGGAGCTGTTCTGGCAAAGCCTAATAGTGCTAATGGAAGGTTTGTTGTGTTAAATCCTCTGGAAGCTGCTCCAACCTTATTCCTGCTAAGGCTGGAGGTGCTGCTGAAGCTCCTGGTGCTGAGTGGGAGCTGTGCCTGCTGTTGCTGCTCTTTGCTCACAAACTGTGGCTCCTGCTCTGCCACTGAGACCAAATACAGCACTGACCCCATCTGAGCTGACCTTTAGCTTGTTGCTTTCGTCTGTGGCTGTCAGAGTTCTGACCTTGACTGTTTTGAAGCGTGGAAGGAAAGCAGAGGGAAGAGAGGACACAGAGGTACTATTTTAAGTCTGATGTGGAACAACTTGGCATCTACTATTCTTAGCTTTTTGTGTGGTGGGTCAAACATATATTTGAGCTGCCCTGCTTCTAGCATGACATCAATTCTGCTTTGCACTCCTGAGCCTCCTCTGACAACAGCACTCAAGCTTCCACCAAAAAAAGGAAGATCCTTCTGGTTCATGTTGGCTGGTTGTGCCATGCTGCCTAAACCAACTCTCTTAGGCTATCCCAA